>NW_005356017.1:635767-673012 GCF_000412655.1 Myotis brandtii | reverse complement strand
CCTCCTTATTGGCTGTGGGCACTGCCATCTTTGAGGGTGGGGCAGTTAATTAGCATATTCCCTCCTTATTGGCTGTGGGCACTGCCATCTTTGAGGGAGGGGGAGTCAATTAGCATATTTCCTCCTTATTGGCTGTGGGCATGGCCATCTTTGAGGGTGGGGGAGTCAGTTAACATATTCTCTCCTTATTGGCTGTAGGGCCACCATCTGTGTGATGACATGAGGGTCAATTAGCATATTCCCTCTTTATTAGATAGGATTATTGACTATATTCCCTGTGCTGTACTCTGCCTCCTTGTGACTATATTGTAACTACCAACTTGCACTTCTAATCCCTTCACATTTTTCACTCATGCCCCCCAAACTCATCCCCTTCTGACAACCATCAACTTAACAAACTCTTTTTTTTTTTTATCTCTAGCATTCTTATCTGTAAAATGGGATGTCTTTCCTCATTTGATTATCAAATAGGAACGTGTACACCAGAGGAGTCTAGTTGATAGTCTGGTCTGTAGGTGCTGCCTGCAAATGGGGTATGTTTTACCCACAGTGAATTTTAATTGTTTCCATCATTTAAAAAATCAGAAAATGTTACATTAAAAAACACCAGGAGTTCTGGTTCTGCCTAGATGCAAGGTGGTCTGGCAGCACAGGTCCCCTGTTCCCACATGGCAACAAAGGCCATGAAGTGGCCCCTTCTCCTTTAGATAATTGTCTTTGCTACAGTTCGCTTCAGCCCCCATCTGGACCACTTTGGACATCCCTATTGCTGGTGCAGCCCTTGTAAGCATTTGAGTTTTCCACCTATGATGCTTATAAAAGTTCATTTAGATTTAGTTGCAGTGTTCCTGACAAACACACTGAATTTGGAGCTGAAAGACCAGCTTTCACTTACCGGTTCTGAAACTGGGGTAAACCATGGGCCTTTAGTAGATGATAGTGGTTTCCCAATACGTTCAAATGTCCATAATAAATAGCTACCAAGTAGAACCTACCCCAGATATCCTGTCTGATGCTCTCCAACTCGCCCAAAATAAGAACTTACCTGCTGAGGTCAGCGGTTTGTGGTTCCTTATTGCTGAAACCATTCAGGAATTCTTTATTTAGTAGTAACTCCATCGTTCACAGTGTTGGGTATGAGGTATATACAAACATGAGTTAGATGAGAAAATAATTTCAACATTAAACTGCTATTTTGAACCCTTTTTTAAAATAGTTCATAGTCCATGTTTTTAAAAATAAAAGTGATATAAATTTGAATTAAAAGCATTATTAACTAAAAGCACTGCAACCATGGACATGTTCTATTCTTCACTGTCCAATATGGTAGCCACAGCCACTTGTGACTATTGAGCACTTGACATGGAGCTAATGAGATTAAGAAACTGAATTTTAAATTTTAATTAATGTCAATTGAATTAGCCACATGTGATTAGTGGCTATCAGATTAGCACAGATTTCTATAAAGTTAATTAAACAAATAAGTAAAATAGGAAACATTTCAGATGATAATAAGTATTGTGTAGAAAAAAATAAAGCCAGAAAGGAGATCAAAATGTACTTGTAAATCTTATTTAATCTTTTAGTGTCCTGATTTATTGAGGATCTATAGGCTGCTTGCCTGTGTTCCTTTTTCAATCATAAAAAATTTTTTACTCCAAAAAATGTAGAAGCATTTTCTTTTCTCTTTTATTATCACAAGTGATATTTTTGTGACAAATTTATGAGGAACAAATTTGAATATTTTTCCAACAATGGCTTGGTATCTATGTTTATTTTAGTTTAGTCAGTCTTTTGGCAACTTTTCTATCATATCTTGAAACCAACTGAAAGGCAGATTGCAACTTTTTTGTGTTTCACTTTTGAGAAGTTGGTATATAGTCTAACAAAAAAAAAAATACATACCTTTATTATCACAAGATTGCCAAGCAGTTGATATATTTCTGGAACTACACCTTTTCAAAATGAAGGAATGTTTCATTTTGGGACATTAAGACTCAATATTTCATAAAAATAGACAAGCAAATTCAGACTCATACTTGAAATAATACACAGAATTTAATCATACTAGAAATAATACAGATAATTCTGCTATTTTAAAAGAAAGTAGACCCTGCAGGCAGCTTCATGTGACTACATAATTTTACAAATATTAATGTAGAAGAATCAAATTTTGATGGGAACTATACTGAAACTCGGACTGGGCCAAATGGGAAACTAGACTATCATAGGGATCATAATACTAATATATTCCATAAATTTTATTGATTTTCTATAGTTCTGTACAAAGGAGCCCAAAGCACTTCCATATTTTATCTCATTTGTCCTCACAACATTCTTGTGAGGTGGGTAGGGGAAACTGTAATTAAAGATTAGATGTATCAGTTTTCCATTGTTATGGAAACGCATAAACTAGAATCTGTTCAGCCTGCCAACCAAGACAATTAAACAGTCATTTAACTTATCAAAGTACCAATTACTTTATTTCTTTGGTTACATCATAATTTCCTCTCCATTTTCTCTAAGGCTAATACTGCGTTTTCCAATATTTTCATGTTTAACTCTAGTAGTGCCTCTTGAGAACAGTGTTTTGGGAGACTTTTTGTGTGTGACATTTCCAGTTCAAGTCCATGTTCAGGGAATTAGGGTTTGAGAACTAAGTGCTCTTTTCTTAAAAGTCAGCACCGTATGTTTGAATCATATTAGGTAATATAATTACAAACATTTCTTGGTTTATCTCATTTTTCTCTTTGCATGCCTAAGTCTCCAAATTTGTACTATCGAGTACAAGTAGGTAGAATTCTATCATACACTTGCTTTTCAGACAAGTAACTGCTCCCTCCCCGTTATTTTATAACATTTTAACATTCATATTTAGCATGTAATGTTGATGTGAAAAATTTTAAACCATATAGGTGGTGATTATAAAAAAGTTTCTGTTTTAAAGTTTTCCTAAAAAAAGAAAATTCATCACACCATGCATCTTTTTGTTTCCACTACTTCTTTTCAACTTCCAATTTGTTACTTGCAATATCTATCAGTAACAAAGGAAAAAGTATTTCCTTCAATTTGTGCAGCAGAGACTGCTAGCTGCTCACCAAAATCTAGACTCCTCTCTTCTTCCTGCTCATGCAGCTGGACCAGATTGCTCCCTTGTCCTTGGATTCAGGCCTGTGACTGTTGTTGCCAGTGGAATGTACATGGGCAGTGGGTACTAACTCCAGGCCACATGCCCCTTCATGTTCTTCTCCCTCTAACTGGCTGACATGGAGACGATGCCCAAGAGGACTTCGGAAGCCACGTGTGGAAGACATCGGAGTCTCCGTCAGCTTAGGTCCTTGAATGGCCTTATGGAGGAAGGCCATGTTGCCACCCTGTTCCCCTCCCAGTGCAGTACAGTGAACAAGTAGTCTGTTGCATTTAAGCCACTATACATCTTGGCGTCTCTTTGTTAGAGCAGTGAACCTATAAGGACAATTACACCCAAGTAGTCTGTTGCATTTAAGCCACTATACATCTTGGGGTCTATTGTGAACCTATAGTAACAATTACACAACTTAAAAATGAGTTTTACTGCAAAAATATAAATATGCAAGAAAAGCTTGACAGGCGAGGCAGATTCAAAACCACTGGTAAATATTTATTCAAATAAATCCCACTGGCCACAAACTACTAGAAGAGAAGAGAAAAGCCAAGAAGCCAACCTTTCTTACTGGGTTAAAATTGCCTAAAAACTTGTAAGCAAGATGTGAACTTTATAAATAAGACCCAGAAACATTATATATTTATCTATTTTCCTAGTCCTAGTTTCTCCACAGTGTGTATTCAGTTGACATCAAACTTTACCCAAATCTCTTATCTGATACTTAGATTTTTTAGACCTTTACTTGGAATATAGAAGTGAAAAGAATGGGTGAAATATGAAAAATGGATATCAAAATCTCAAACAGTGAAACAGGAGAATCAGAAGAAAATTGGACCCTGAACAGGAAGGAAATTGAACATGCTTGTAAGTACCATGTTGAATTCGAAATATGTGAAATTTAACTGCGTAAAGGATGTAGCATGGGAGGATCGATCAAGGATTAAGAATATAAAAAGAACACATTATGGAAATGGAGAAGGAAAAGAAATAAAAGAAGAATGCATAGTCTATTGGATATAAATGTTTAAGCTCTCAGGGCAAGAAAGGGCAAAAAATAAACTAAAGCTGAGTGAAGTAATGTAGGCTAAAAGGGGTAAGTGGAATCAAAGGGCCTCCTACAATTATATCAGGTGAAAAAGAAACACTCGAAAGAAAGTGGGTCCATAAATAACCTGAAAAGTAGATGGAATCAATAATGTTTAAATGGTTCAACTTGGAAATGTTTTAGCTAAAATGATGAAAGTTACAGAAAATTATTAAGTTATGAAGAGCCCATAAATATAGCCAATGATAACATTTTAATAAAAGAATATTGAAATGATTAAATATAACTTGATCAGGAGTTCTGATAATCTGTATCATGAGGATCAAAAGGTTACTAATGAATTTACGAGCCCCTTGTGACTTATTTATTTAAAATCATAGATAATGAAGAAGCTAGCCAAAAAAGATGAAAGGCATAATAAGAAAACACAAAAATTAAAAATGTAATTTTATTAATCATGAAAATTATTACAGCTGGTTTTAACAAGTGAAAAATAATATAAGTTAAGGCAAGTTTTGGATGAAAGAGATAAAATATTAATGAAAAAAAAAGTAAACTTTTGGTTTAAGTCATTTAAATTTTCTATAACTATTTATTTGATCTATATGCATTCATAGTTTCTTTCATTAAAAATAAATTAGTAGCATAGAAAATCATTTTGAGTTTGTCACAATAAAGATGTCATATGTTCTGATATATATACATATTTTAAGCTATATATTTTTGAATTGATATCATTTTCTAGGGTCAGACAATAAACATTGATTTTCATGAATATATGACACTATTTCGATTTTCTATCATGTATATAGCAAATAGGAATTACTCAGAAATATTTTATTAAGTTAAGAACTTTAAAATGCAAGGCTTTTAAAAAGAAGCATATCTAAAACCTATGAATCATTTATCACTGTTTAACTGGGTTGCCTACCTGGTGGCTCTACCCTACCTACTGACCTTGCTGACCCTGATCTTTTTCCATTCTTCCTAAGGGTCAGATTCTGCTCTGCCAGGGCTTTTGCATATGCCGTTTACCCCTGTGTACTTCCCTCCCTCTCCCCATCCACCTTCATTTCTCTCCTTGACCTAAGCATTTCTACTTTTCCTTCATATCTCACGTGTAAAACATGACTTCCTCATGGAAACCTTCTCTAATGACCTAACCAGGTCAAACAAAATGCATTACAGTCAAGCAGATATCATTTTTTTTTAAAGAAAATGTAAGATATAGGTGCTATCCTTGTTGCAGTTTAAAGAGATCTGAAATTTTAATCCATATCTCAAATGTTAGAATTTTTTTCTATCTTTTATATTTTCTTCATAAATGTACTGTTGACAATACACTCAACCAATAATAAGAACTCATCAGTTACAATGAAACATTAAATTCATATAAGCATTGCTGCTGACACCCAGACAAAGGAAATATACTTCAGTTTTTAATTCTTTGATGAAATAACTGGGTTATAAATATTTGGTTATTAAGATGCTTGTATCAAAGAAGTTCTTTTAAAAACAATCACAGTTCTGTCATTATTGCTGGCCAAACCACTTGAAAACTTGAATCAGAGGCGTGATTAGGTTGTTGTTGGTGGTGGTGGTACAATGATAATGAAGAATGAAGATATGTTGTGATAAGTACTCTACCATGGAATTTTCTGCATCAGATTTGTTTTAAAATAGTGATCAGATGAGAATTGAATGCTCTGTTCTGGTATCCTTTTTAATTTCAAACTCTGACATTGAGAGGCATATTTTCCTCTTTAACCTGGAAACTTGAGTGCAGTTAGATAGAACAGCAGGCTGCCAATAATCTAGAGCAGGGGTAGGGAACGTCCAACCTGCGGGCCGTAGAAGGCCCACGAAAACATTTGGCCTGGCCCTGCCAAGGCAACTGCAGAGGGGACTTAAAATTCAATAAATCCAGGAGCTTTTTTCATAGCAACATAAATTTATATTAAGTGAATTATATTAAGCGATTGATGTTATAAATACCCAAATGGCCATTGGCAGAATAAAGGTTTCCCCACCCCTGGTCTAGAGGATGCAGACTGCAAGAAAGAAAAAGCAAAACAGGTGATTCATCCCATCAGCTTCTTGATCTCCCTTCGATTTATCTCCCAATGCTGCCTTTAAGTCAATTTGAGATGAGCATTTCCCAGTGTTTAGCCATCTTCATGTCCTGCATGCCACAGAATAGCAGAAGAAATTTGGATAGCTTTACACTAGTGTGCAAGAAAGGCACATGACATAGACTTCCACCAGGAGACCAGAGAGAGGTTCTAGTCTTCGCTTTCTCAGTGCCCAGCTATCTTACCCTGAGTAAGACAGTTATCTAAGTTTCCTCAATTATTCAATAGTTTATTTAAATTTCATCCTGTTCAGTTACAATGTACCAATCAGTGGTCATTTTTACCATAAGCAGTATTACCTAGTAAGTTTTACCATAAGTAGCATTACCTAGATGTGGTATAGTTAACATTCCAACTTCTATCGTGGAACCTATCTAGAGAGTTAAGCTCAAGTTAATTTCACATGCAAAAGGAGTAAAGAGTTTTATTAATCTTATGCCTACAGGTAACTTTTCCAAAGTTACAGAGCTGATAGGCAGAGCTGCTGGTATTTAATCTCAATCTGACTCCAGAGTCCCTGATCAAAATTCGTGTTACCCTCTTCTTGCTCATCATCCCATACCTACACAAGCCGTCTTTTTGTTCCTCAAACGCTTGACGCTTATTCCTACTTCCCTGATCCCTTAGTTCTCTCCCATGAATGCTCTTTCCCCTACTCTTCACACAGTTGCTTCCATCTCTCTTCATTCATTAAAGAGTTTAAATGTTATTATGTTTTCCTATAATGTATTAGCTCAACTGCTCCCTTCTCCAGGAGACTTAAACACTCACTATTTGACACTCCCCTCCTTTCCCATGATTACTGTATAATTTTCTGTTGTGCCACCATGTTCGGTCTCCTTTCTAACACTTCCCTCGGTGAAAATATCAAGGTAATTTATTTTCTACTTGTGTACTGTCTGCCTCACTTAGATGTAAACCCCATTAGGCTAGTCATGTGAGTCCTTTGCATTTCTTGTCCCTGTGTTTCACGAGGACCTAGTAGTTCCGGGCAGGTGATGGACATAGAGTGATTGATTGGTTGAAAACCTGTACTCTCCTACTCCATTTATTTCGCACAACTTATGGGAAATTCGGAGAAACATATGCAACATCTCCTTATTTGTAAAGAACTATCAAGGTACAAATTTTGTTATTGGGCCCAAGTAAAAAACTAAACTGCTTTTAGGCAAAATATCTAGGCAAAAGCTTAATCTAAATCCATTTAAAAACATTTTTATTACACATTGATGATGTGCAAGTCATGCTGTTTTAGAGTCTGTAGTGTATTCCACAGAAATAAAATCATGAATCTATTATGCCCTTATCAAATGTATTTTATTTAAGTTTATACAGGTTCTCTGCACCTGGCTTACAAACTGATTAAGGCCTTGAAAAGTGTTTGATTAATTTTTATAATGTTAGTGTCTAGAACAGTGGGCTCAAAAATCAGATGCATGGATCTCAGTGAAAATAAATTACAAAACTATATTCACTTTTATCTCTATATTTAAAAAATATTTATTTATTTATGTTTATGTTATAATGACTATAAAGTATTCGCTCCCTAAAAGGCATCATATAATGAGCCAAAAAGCAAGTGTTAATTTCTTTATTATGTATTTTATTTTTCAATTGAATTTTACATTCAATATTATTTTGTATTAATTTCGGGTGTACAGCATAGCGAGTACATCTATACTTTACAAAGTGGCCTCCCCAATATTTCAGTTACCCACCTGGCTCCAAATATTCCCTAAGCTGTACTTTACAACCCGGGGACTATTTTGTGACTGCAAATTTGTAGTTCTTATTCCCTTCAGCTTTTTCACTCACCTTCCCAACTCTCCTCCTCTCTGACAACCATCAATTTGTTCTCTGTATTTATGAGTCTATATTTTTGTTTCATTTATTTTACTCTTTAGATTCCACATGTAAGTGAAATCATGTGGTATTTGTCTTTCTCCATCTGACTTATTTTACTTAGCATAATACCCGCTAGGTCCGTTCATGCTGTTGCAAATGGCAGTTTATCATTCTTTTATATGGCCGAATAATATTCTATTATATGTATGTACCACAATGTTTTTATCCACTCATTTATTGAAGGGCACTTGGGTTACTTCCATATCTTGGCTATTCTATATAATAAAAGTGTAATATGCAAATTGACCAAATGGCAAATGACCAGTCACTCTGATGCCCACTGACCACCAGGGGGCAGATGCTCAATGCAGGAGCTGCCCCCTGGAGCCTCTTCTGCCTCCACTGCAGGCAGGCAGTAAGGAGAGAGGGATCCCAGACTGTGAGAGCCCCAGACTGTGAGAGCCTGGGACTGCGAGAGGGATGTCTGACTGCCAGCTTAGGCCCAATCCTCCAGGGAATTGGGCCTAAGCCGGCAGGTGGACATCCCCTGAGGGGTCCCGGACCCCATCCCCACCCCCAGAACATCAATCTCATGCACCAGGACTCTAACTGTAAATATTGTTGCAATGAACATAGGGGTGCCTATATTCTTTTAAATTAGTGTTTTGGGTTTCTTCAGATATATATCTAGAAGTGGAATTGCTGGGTCATAATACAGATCCATTTTTAACCTTTTAAGGAACCTCCATACTGTTTTCCACAGTGTCTGCACCAATCTGCATTCCCACCAACAGTGCAGATGATTCCCATTTCCCCATGTTCTCAACAACACAAATATGACATTTTTTAAAAAGTTGCTGCTTAGTTGTAAGTGTGGCTGAATTTTCTTGCATTATTCCAACATTAGAAATATTAGGCAACATTTTTTACTTCTCAGAGATTCACATCTCCTGTCTGTAAAATGAAAGTATAATAGTAACTCCTTTACAAGTGCTGTGTAAAAATTAAATGAGATATTTCATGTAAAGTCCTTATTATAGTGCCCAGCAGCTGGTGAGCATTTAGTCCATGTTTACTGTTATCCTTAATATTTCTGAGCACATGATTAAAATCACTCAATTCCTTTAGGTCTCCCTTTCATTATAGTTCAATGAATTAGTTTTACTAAGTGATATGATTTAGTTTCCATTGGAGAAGTTGGATTAAGTCCAAATAGATGATCTAATACAAAATTATAATCTTATAAAATTGGTTTCATTCAATATTTCCTATCTTAAATTAAGAACAAATTTGAAAGATATACATTTATCAATGATATTCTATCATATCACTGATGAAGACTACCTTCTGATGATTAACTTTGAATCAGGGAAAGCTAAATGATCCACATGTATTATATTTCATTTAGTTTCTAAGATTACTCCCTAAGGTAGATGATTTTTTTTTTGTCCTTATATAAGTCGTGAGGAACCACCTAGGGTGGAATCAGAATTTGAATCCAGATCTGTCTGTCTTCACAGGATCAGCTCTGCATCATTAGCTATAGTGACATTATAAATCTAATTTAACTAGGTCATTAAAACATGATAATGCTTTTAAGAAATGAAGATTCCTATTAATCCTTCTACATTATGTTTTCCTATAATGTATTAGATCAAATTAATATTTTTTCTGAGACAATATGTACTTGTGGGTAATGACCTTGGAGAGGGAGAGGAAATTACCACAGGTAAGGCTCAGGCTGTATCACACCAAAATATTTGAGTCAGGCAAGATGGTTTGCGTTTTGCTTTGCTGTCCCCAAAACTGGTTTTTAAACTTGAACCAGTGTGAATAAACTAGTGAAATACTCAAGAAAACACTGGTCACCTTGCTCTGAAGTTTATGTTTAGATTTGCATTACATCTGGATGATTTTGAGAGTTGGATTTTTTTCTCACATTTTAATGTTTCATTAAGAATAGATGCCAACCACAGTTGATGAAATCCGAATGACTTACATGTGATGGAAATGACCCATCAATCTAAACCAAAGAATACTTAAGGTATTATTTCTGCTGGCTTGATATTAAAGAGTTCAAATGTTATTGGTAGCAAACGGGTCCATGTACTAGAAACATACAGTGTATATGTGTACTTTTAAGTCTTCTCTACATTGAAGTTAGGTAATTTCCCATTTCTTGTTCTCTTTTCCAAGTATAGATGGTTCCACTATGGAAATAAGACAAAGAAGCACTGGTGTTAAATAAATGGAAACTGAAACAAAGAAATTACCTTAAAATGTGATTTTCTTCTCCCGGGAAAATGCTTGGTTTATTTGTATCTTGAATTCAGAAGCCTAGATTATATTTTCCCACTTTATTTCTATTACTCTGACTCTTGTTAGACTGATTAAGTCTCATATTTACTGGTTCAATACTAATGTGCCGTCCCTGCTGTGAACATAGTAATAGTCAAACATGCATGTACCCTTCTTTTTAAGAACCTGTGCTGAACACAATGAGTAGATTAGGTCTTTCCTCTTTGTTCTTTGCCATGCACCATCCGGTGTCCTTCGAGGGGACACTGTAGGCATAGGGTTGTCTTAGGTCATGCCTTGGGCATAGGAGAACTTACCTGCCTTGTCCAGTAAATCTCTAAGATAAATGCTTAGTTTATTTTCACGTGACCATGGATACTTTTCTTCCTTAATCTCCTAATTCTGATCCCTGTATAATAAGGTATGGCACTCATTCAACATGGATATTCTGAAGAAAATTTAAGAATGTTCATTTTCTGTTAGCTCAAAAATAAGAATCCTGACCAGGAGAGAAACGTGTTTCTGAGCACTCACCTGTAGGTTTACGTCTTTCCATTTTATTTGCCACTAAAAGTTAGAGAGTCAGGTATTTACAAGATAGTGTTCTTTCCCCCAACTAAATGCATAAGGAGTTAATAGTGTTCACTTAGCTGCCTCCTTTTCTTGGAGACTTCTTTATTATCAGAAAAATACAAATATGAAATATTTTTATTCTATTCCTACTTGATAACATTTCTTGGAAAGACAATTAAAAATTACATTCTTCTAAATTTCACGTTGTTGTATTGATAAGCTATAAATAACATCATTTCAAGCAATTTATGCTTGTAGTTTTGAACCTGCCTTAATCCAAAACATGGTAACAACCAGTCAGACCAATATGTGCTTTGTGAGTGCTAATTAGACTTTTATACTTTTCATTTCTAGTCAAGCTTCCACAGTAATTCAGGTTTTATATATCAGCCAAGGCCTTTTTCAGAGTCTAGCTTCATGAAAGATCTACTTGAATTTGCATGATTGGTTTACAGGAACATACCTTTGTGAACTCACACGTACCGTTAATTATTTGTAGGTTTATTTATTTATTTATGTATTTATTTAATGACCTAGCTCACCCGAATTTGTTTGGAGACAGATGATCTGTAGATGGGAAATACACTGATATATCTGTAGATGGGAAATACACCGATATATCAATGACATGTGGTGATCTCATAGCTATTTGGTTCCCAAGAATTTGATGATTCAAAATTAGAATAAAGAAAATTAAACCAAATATCTATCTAGATTTTCAAGTTAGCAAACAACTTTTGGATCTTAAATTCTCCCTTTTCAGTGGATACAGTCTGCTAATCAGACCAATGTACTGGATAATCTGAGCCAGTCTATGTGATAGAACCTACTTCATATAATTTAAAAGATTCAATCTTACAATGATACCTTCTAGTCCCACATAGGTCCCACCTACCTTCCAAATTTAAAATACACAAAACATAATAAAGGTTAGAGTGAGCCCTTAATCTTAATTATGCATTTTGCAGGGTTATAAATGCTGAAAGGCGACTTCCAATGTTTGGCATAATCTTACAGGGTGCAGATGCGGTTCCCTTTGGTACATGCCATCTTTCCTGAACTAACAATTTCCATAATGCTGTCAAATTCTGCATGGGAAGCAGATTTACAGATAGGTAATCCATGTAAGGTATTTTAAAGGCATTTATTAACGGATTGAGGCTTGCTGTTAAATTACATATGCTTTCAATTGCTACGAGGAGCAAACAGCATCAAGAAGTGTAATAGTTTAGCTTGGTCAGAGACCGGCCTATTTAAAGTTTGATGATATATCCTCTAAACTTTTACTTCAAGCTCTTTTTAGGTTGATATTTACTCTATTATAAGTCTGTATTTTATGCTGTATAATGCCATTTTCCAAGTAACCCTAAAGTATACATAGTAAGAATTAGGTACATTTTTCTTAAAATTTCTGTCCTGAGCTTATAATTTTAAAAATTTTGGTTTCTTTTTTCTTTTTTTTTCCCTTAACTTTGGCATTACTTCAATGTAGGGGCCAGACTTTGTATTTTTAACATTGCTACAAAATTGCATTTACTGCTCTTCTTCTGCCATGTCCCTCATACGCTGAGAGCCATATATAAGAACTGGCTTGAAGAATGTTTTACCTGAGGCTCTGATAGTTTTTAACGTGTGTTTTATTTTCAAACAAGAGAGAGAAGGTTGAGCTGATCCTTAAATTCATTTTTAAATCTCTGAGTCCCATACTTTGCTCTAAAAACATATGTATTTTCTCTTGGATTTCTCCAATGTCTTTCACAATGCCTAACTTAGCTCTATGTGCAAAACATAGATACTCAGTCTAAGTTATTGACTTGGATTGAACTGAAATCAGTTCTAATTGCCTTTGAATATTAGTCCTACCTTTCCCTTAATCATGAGCCAGCGTATCTTCCAAGTATTCACTCAGTAATTTGTTCTTGATTCCTACATATCTTGTACTCAGTGCCAAGGGCTCCCAAGTGAGAGAGACACCAGGGAAGGTGATGGGGAGGCCGTGGAAGGGGCATCATCCATGGTGGACACATTTGGGAAATGCCATTGGGGATTTCAAAATGCACATCAACCCTTTCAAAACTTCAAGTTAACCTTATATCATCATAAAAAATCCTCCTTTCACATTCTGAAATTCATGAGCATTTTAAATATAATATTAGAAATTTCATTGTTATTTCCTAAACAACAGATAAGCCAATGCTTTTATCAGTATAAAGTGGGATATTCCCAAATTGAAAAAATTTGGCTTAGTGTTTGATAGCTTTTAGATATACATTTAGAACAAAGATCATAAATTATACAAACACTAAAACAACAAGTTGCTTGAGGAATTGAGTTATAAAAGTAAAAATTAGATAGTTCCCTGACCCTCTAGTGATAGAGTTAAAAGAGTAAAAGTCATACATCTCTGTTAGTACTACTGGATTACAAAGCTTCAGATTTGACATTGTGTGATTATGTGTACACTGATAGTTTTATCTAGAGCAGTGGTTCTCAACCTTCTGGCCCTTTAAATACAGTTCCTCAGGTTGTGACCCAACCATAAAATTATTTTCGTTGCTACTTCATAACTGTAATGTTGCTACTGTTATGAATCGTAATGTAAATATCTGATATGCAGGATGGTCTTAGGCGAGCCCTGTGAACTTTGTTCTAAATGTATCTCTAAAAGCTATCAAACACTAAGCCAAATTTTTTCAATTTGGGAATATCCCACTTTATACTGATAAAAGCATTGGCTTATCTGTTGTTTAGGAAATAACAATGTAATTTCTAATATTATATTTAAAATGCTCATGAATTTAAGAACGTGAAAGGAGGATTTTTTTTATGATGATATAAGGGTCGTTTGACCTCCAAAGGGGTCGTGACCCACAGGTTGAGAACCACTGATCTAGAGTATCTTTCAATCTAGAATATTCCTACATTATTCTATTTGCCATGCAATCAAAATTAGCTTCATTTTCTCTTCTCCTTGTTAGATTCTTTTGAAGACCTGGAGGAGGTGGGCAAGATGCTATTTTAATACATTGGCCTAAGCCAATGGATGTTAGGACTATGCAAATAAAAATGAAGGCATAAGTCCTTTAAAAGAGAAGTGCAGTTTAATTTACCTAATGTCAAACATAAGCACTATTAAATCTATTTGGACTTAATTGCAAATTTCAGTCTTTCTATAAGGTGTAATTATCTGAACATCTTGCCATTAAAATTAAGTGTGAGTGAATTTTGACATATTCACTTTCCTTTGTAATAAATGAAAGGTAATATTTTTATTTTGAAATATTTATAGTGAATTACCAAAATGGTATTTTTCTCCTATTCTAATAAATCTGTTTTTACATAAGTGCTAGAGGTTAATGGCTAGATTTTAAATTGCTTTCCATTTTGATAGTAAGTACATTTTTAAAAGAGATGATTTTATTAAAGACATTTTAGTCACTCTGGTTTTCTCTTTATGAGGATAGTTCATATTTGCACAAACTCAAATGGAAAATATGAATCCCAACCATTATTTTTCTAAACAAATAGTATTGAATATTATTTTGAAAGGGCTTTCTTTTTCTTAATAATGTAATGTTATGCTTTTACTTTAAAATGTTTTCTACAAAGATTTTTTCTCCCTCACATTCATATAACACCTTTCAAAAGTGAATAATAGCAGTGATTCCACCGAAAATTAGCTTTGAATTAATGCACTGTAACTGTGATCAAATATTGATCAGTTTTCTTTATTTTGTGCATGGTTGCAAAGTGAGAAATATAATGTGAACCCTCAAATATTAATTCAGTTACATTGAAAAAATTTAAAGTAGCTACACAAAAGCATGAAATAAAAATACCTAGCACCCGATATTCTGTGAATGTTGTTTATTGGTGTCCTATACTAATTTCATTATTGTTTATGATATTTTCAAGAGCAATAACTTTAGGTATATTTGAAGGCTCTACTGAATTCCGAATTATTATTGAAAAATGAAATGTAAATACCTAGATCTTTTATAGCAAAGTAATTAAAATGTATGGTTTTGCTTGCTGTGTATAATAAGGGCTTATATTTGATCAACCATAAAAGTTACTTAATCATTTTAACCTTGGAATACTACCCCACAAAACACTACTTAATGGAAGTTAGCTGAGACGCATTAGAGTATCAAAACATCAGGTCGGCAAAGCAAGAGGGCCCCGAAAATTCAAGTCCAGCTTATTCTGACATAATGCTATAGTTGGTTGCATGGCAACCGGTGACTGTGGATTTTGAAGTTACTTTATCCATATTCAGTGAGGAAAGATTTAGCCTGACATGATTTTAGTAATTTTCAAAATGAATCAGGTATCCAAGAATTACTTTGATAGACATTTTCTAAGGTTCTACAATTTAGAAACACATGTGTACAAGCCTGGTTCACAGACAGCACTGGGTACTGCTTTCCTTGTTATTTGATTATTGATACACTAGAGGCCCAGTGCACAAAATTTGTGCATGGGTAGGGTCCCTAGGCCTGGCTGACAATCAGGGCCGATCGGGGCCTTTCTTCCCCCAGCTGCCGGCTGCCGGCTGGGGCCTCCCTTCTCTGACTGCCAGCTGCCGGCCGGGGCTTTCCTTCATTCTGTGCCTCCTCCTGGTGGTCAGTGCATGTCATAGCAAGCGGTTGAACTCCTGGTCGATCGAATTCCCAAGGGGACAATTTGCATAGCCTTTTATTATATAGGATATTAGATACCTACTGATAGATTTGCTATATCCTGTAACTTGCTTTAAAGCTGGTTATTGTCCAGAATTTCATTGTGACTTACTTCAAGAGATTTCCTATTGATTCCATCACTGTCAGTTCTGACTTGAGAATACATTTAAAAATTTTTTAAATTTATATCTATTTTTGTTGTAACCTGCCATTATTTTGTAGTATCACATACCTCCCCAGTTATATGACAGTTTGTGATTTTTGGTTGCTGTTTTGGTTGTTAAGAAGGTTGAATAAGAATGAGGTTTATTATATTAACCACATTTTTAATTAGATAGGGAAATAGAAAGTATTTTCTCTTTTCCACATTTTTTAATAGTATTATCTTGAAATGGAAGAAAACAACAGAAGAGTTTATTATAACTAATGTTTGATGCATGTTTTCAGACATTTGATAAGCAAGAGTCATATTTTGTTAGGATTTTCTCCTTGACAAAATATAGACATTCTGAAATGTTATTATGAAGTCGGTTCTGTTGTTATTTCTTTTACTCAGTAATTACTTGGATCTTATTATGTGAAATTTCCTACCTTTAGTTAGTTTCTGTTTCTGTCTGTTAATGGGGGAATTAAACTAGCGTTGTTCTAAAAGTATAATATGCCCTGGCCAGATGGCTCAGTTGGTTGGAGCATTGCCCTGTACACCAACAGGTTGTGGTTTCAATTCCTGGTCAGGGCACATAGGGGAAGCAATGGATCGGTGTTTCTCTCTCTCCCTTCCTCTCTCACTGAAATCAATAAAAACATATCCTCCAATGAGGATTAAAAAAAAAGTATAATATAAATCTATATTTGAATTTAGACTAAAAGTAAAGGTACTACTACTCTGATTAAATCCTGTATAACCAAACTAAAATGAAAAAGAAGTCTTTGAATCATGGAGGCCAAAACATTTTCAGATAAATCTGCTAAACAAAAGGTGCTAATATGTACCATGATGCCATCTTCAAATGTATCATCAAATGTTATCATCAGATGCCACCTCTGAACAGCAGAGAATTGGTAGTTAAAATATGCATCATTCAATGCTACAAAATACATCTGCAAATTCATTCTTCAGGAATGTGTGAGTATTGTCTGGCAATGCCGTTTTCACGGTGGTGATTATAAAGTTACTACAATGCAGAACAGAGCGTCCACCAGGAACTGTGGTCTTTTTTTAAATAAATGAAGTACACTTTTTGAACCACAGGTATTTTTGTTTAAGCATAAACAGAGATAGACATTCCAGGTTTGATTTACTTGCTCTATAGCAGCCTTTCTTTCTTCCCACATCTTTTCTAGACTTTCGTTGATTTAACTCTTCATCACTCATTTTATAATCAGCAGTCTGGGACAAAATGAAACGTAATTAAAACATCTTGGATTGTGTGACATTTCACAAACAAACTCCGAACAGCACTGGTTATCAAATCCCAGCTGTAGTCTGAAGAAATCTGTCGCACAATGTTGTTCATTATGTGACAGGAAGTGTCTGCTCAGCTTCTTAAAAGGCTGCTTCTGTGTGTTTGTTTTGTGTTTGCTTTTTTTGTTTTGCTTTGTTTTGCTTTGCTTTGCTTTGTTTTGGAGAACAAGCAGGTTTCCATCTATGCATTAATTTCAAGAGATGGATTTCAACAAATAATAGCTAAGGCCTTAGCCACGAATGGAGCTACAGCATGTGTGAGGTGCTCCCACAAGCATGGCTCGCACCTGTATTCTAGGGAGGTGTATCTTGAGCATCAAATGCAAGTGAAAAGCACTTTGAAAATCACAAATTGCTAGGCTGTCCTAGGAGATGGGGTGCTTCTGACAGCACCAATGGTCATGTTCGGGGGGGTAGACTTTGCACCTCTATCTTCTCCGAGGCATATTTCAGAGCAATTTTTTTTGGTTGCAGCTTTTTCTCTCAGATATTCAGAGCAGGGTTTTTCCCAGCAGCATGTTCTTCAAAAGCAAACGAGGTACCTGAGTGCCAATACCCCCTCCTCGCCTCACACTAGATGTTCAGTGTGTCAGTGTGGTACACGGAGAGGCTGGTGGCTCATAAGTACAAGGCAGCGGGAATCCACGTCAGTCCTCCCACCTGTCTGTCCCGATGCGCGAAGAATCCAGGTCACGGATCTGAGAACTGCTGTGTGTTCTGGCCTCGCGCCTCGCTCTCACTCCTGACAACCAGGTCAGCAGCGGGAGAGTAGACGGGGGAAGGCACCCTGCGCTTTATGTTTCCCGCTGACACTGTTGAGCCAAACAGCACAAATGTCAGGACAGAAGGTTAGGACAGCCAGGGCTCCTAGGACACATAGTCTAGGATTATCTGAAAGAATTATTCCAGCTTTTTAAAAACGTCTCCGAAGATACACAAGCAAAAACAACCCAATGAAGAAGGAAAGAATGGGTGGTATTACTTGGACTTTGTCCCCCGCGCCCCCCCCCCAATAGCTCCTATTGTTGAGATAGTACTAGACCAAATATTAGCATAATGGTAGGCATTCGTGAGAATGGACCACCCCCCCCACCCCCAATAGCTCCTATTCTGTTGAGATAGTACTAGACCAAATATTAGGCATTCGTGAGAATGGACCGCATATAGGAAAATCTATCCACTTTAGATCAGAAGAAAGTTTTATTAATAACTACTAGCACATCTATTCCTCACACCTCCCAGGTTTTCCTACAGGCACTGGAGTTCATAAAACTATGAGGGCAAAACATGTGAAGTTTAATGAGTGGGCAAACAGTATAGAAAAGAATGAGTACATGTGAAGTGTCATATTTAAATGGTGTTGAATGATGGTTTTTGTTAACGTATAGATGGGAGGGAAACAGAAAAGTGGACAGGTAAATATGAAATTACAGACTACAGTGAAATAGATTGGGGAGAGAATCAGCAGTATGGAAACAAAGGACAGAGGGAAATTAACTAGTCTGAAGGATCTGGTGGTGATTACATAAAGAGCATTTTCTATGGAGAAGGAGGGAAGGGCAGTCCACGTACAAAGATACAGGGCTGTATAAGGTCCTGGCTTGTCTGGGAAGTGGGAGGTCTCAGTGCATGTGAAGAGTGAGAATAAATAAAGGATCTGGTGGTAATTACATAAAGAGCATTTTCTATGGAGAAGGAGGGAAGGGCAGTCCACGTACAAAGATACAGGGCTTTATAAGGTCCTGGCTTGTCCGGGAAGTGGGAGGTCTCAGTGCATGTGAGAATAAATGGGGGGTGTGGATTAACATGTTAGACAAGTACACTGTACCCAGATGAAGATGGGCCTTACTACAAATCACAGCTCTAAAATCTATGAATGGTTTTCTTGGCAGTCTAACCTAGTTTTACTTTAATACACAAGTCAATAAAACCTTGTTTTTTAAGCATTTTATTTATAAGAAATTATTCCTTTGCACAGGAACACTATCAAAATTGTTCAAAACATGGCTTAAGTCATATTTAAAGAGTCATTTTATGTTTTTAAAAAGCATGCATGTAATTGGACAGCCCAGGTCTGAACCTCATGAGATCCTGACATTGTTAAATTGGTTACATTGATTCTGCACCACTAAAAAAACTTGGTAGAAATAACACTGTGAAGATTACTCTCCCCTTACACGTATGTTTGGACTTCATTAAATCCACAAAGATTATAACAACAATCTTTTCTAAATCCTGAACGTCAGGAGATTGGATGCAGCTTAGGTGCTGAAGGGTGTGTGACATGTCGTGTCCTCTAGAGTTCTAGCCTGAGTATTTGATATCTCACATTCGAAATCTGTGGTTCTATCCATGCTCTAAGGGTGCAGAATTAATTAAGCTATCTCATGTTAATTAGGTCATTGCCTTCCCTCCCTTGAACTCCCACCCCTGCCAAGGTGAACAGATCCCAGTTTCCTTAGGAAAGGGTGTTATCAGAATATGCTGGCAGTTCAGCGAGCCAAGTGTAGCTTGCTAGAAAGAAAATAGGTAACTGGTGTGCTGAATTTAATTATGGAAGGCTGCAAGATTCCAATGACATATTTACCTCATTTACCTAGATGATATTCTAATATTTATTAGGTCATTTGAGAAACATCTGCAATACTTAGATAAGATGTGCTGTCTCATCAGGGAAAGTGGACCACAATTCAACTCCACGAGGCACGGAACTCCTTGTATGAATCCCGGTTGGTTTTATGATGAGGTCTCCCTCTTGACCATTTAGCTCAGTAGTTAGCGCATAGTACCAGGGAGGCTCAGGTTACAAGTTGGATTCTCCTTGGAGGCAGGTAGTCTCATCACAGTGATTTGTGGCTGCGGCTCTTTACCTGGTCAAATGGAGGACCAGGTGACAGGATCAAATGATTGTGGATGAAAAAGTGACCCTAAACTCTCTAAGCCAGTATATAATTAAGGGATTAGGTTTTAATCATGACACTAATACTGGAAGGCTAGTCCAAGCATGTTGCCATATTAAATCAGTATAATGGCCTGTTTATGTGTTTTCTGAAGTGATACATTCTGTCTAAAATGAATAAATTATATGAAGATATTTACTACAGTGTAATATATATTTGGGGACATCATACACTGTTGATAGAAAATTGAATGGGAAAGCATTATGTTTTCTCAACATGCAAATAAGATTAACTTTGGGCCCTGGCTGGTTTGGCTCAGTGGGTAGAGCGTCGGCCTGTGGACTGAGAAGTCCCAGGTTCGATTCCGACCAAGGGCACATGCCCAGGTTGCAGCTCGATCCCCAGTGCGGGGTGTGCCAGAGGCAGCTGATCAGTGATTCTCTCTCATCATTGATGTTTCTATCTCTCTCTCTCTCCCTCTCCCTTCCTCTCTGAAATCAATAAAAATATATTTTTTTTAAAAAAATAAGATTAACTTTGGAATCATTTTATGTTTACAAAACAAATCAGAAACTACAATAAGGTTCCAATATATAATGAGTGACACCCACATTTTCTACTGCAGTATCTTATTTTTGTTGGAGTTTGCCAGGACAAATAAGTGGCATCCCTTTCCCCTTTCCATTTGAAAGGTCGATACGACATATGGCAGAAAAAATCCAAGTGGCAGCTTTAGTAGACCAGTGATGGAAGATCCTGATGTAGGCGTGTTGGCCAAGTGGGCTGTCTCATAAGGCTCAAGGCTAGGTAGCTTTACCCACAGAACCACAGGCAGCCACGGCGGACAACTGTTGGTCACCTCCAGCACAAAGTGGACCCTGAGGGCTGCTCTCTGTGACCAGCTGAGCTCCCAAGAAAAAGAGAAAGGGGCAGACTCCGTGTCCAAAATCACCAATTAGATAATTCATTCTTTTCCTTTTGTGGGGGAGAAATGAGCAGTGAGGCAGAGAGATTGTACGATTGTTTTACTAATAGATACCCCTTCCTCAGAAATGTAGAATGAGTGACCTCAAATCGAGTAATTAATTATTTTACATGTAGTTTTTACCTTTGCACCATACAGTTCATAATACTTCAACACGTGCTACCTCATGTACTCATCACAGCAATTTGAAGTGTGTGAGTGTGTGTTTGTGTGTTGTGTGTATGTGTGTTGGGGGGGGGTGGTAATCTCCATTTGATTCATGAAATAGCTGAATCTTAAATAATTTAATTAAATTTTAAATAAGCTGTGCACAATTGCTCAGAAAATTTTTTAAAGAGGGAAAACCAAGATGCTTAAGTCCAGTGATCAACTGTTATACTGCCCTTTAAAATTCTGAAATGATTCAACTCTAAACATACATAGGACTTGTGGAAATTTGAATCCCCGAACAAGGTGAATTTGTCAGCTTCAATATTAATAATGCCTAAAACACAAAAATCAGAATCAACAAACAAAAGTATATGACAGTATGCAAAAATGAAGACTAATGTGTAAAATCACGTTGGATATGAAATTTATTTTATTCAACCCTGATTGAAATCTTCAGAGCATGACTTGAAAACAGGATGAATATTTCTCACTGTATTTTGTCTTGAAGCCGTAATGTATCTTTTGCAAAGCTGCTTTATTCACTTTCTGTGCTCCTGTATTATTGCTGATTCCCCTTGGTTTTCATCATCCATTTCATAAGTGTTTCTTTCTTATTAAAAGTAAATAGCCAGGAATATATATTAAAATTAGTTATTATTTTTTCACGTATCAAAGAAGGCTTTTAGGTAACGGTGGCCAAATCATGTAACATACAAAATGCGACAATAAGAGAGTGAAAGGGCTTGTGATTAAGAATTAGTCTGCAGCAATAAGCCTAAATGGGCACATCCTAGAAAAAACACACACACACACATCTATTTAGAAGCAATTTGATGTATTTGCAGCAATAAGCCTAAATGGGCACATCCTAGAAAAAAAACACACACATCTATTTAGAAGCTATTTGATGTATCCCATTTAGCATGGCATTTGTCTAGGGAACACATAGCCTGCACATACAAGCTCCAACTCTACTTGGTGGGGTCTTTGTCTATTGGTCAGGGTAGGTTACACAGTGCTATTCAGTTTATGGCCTTGGATGGTTGCTAGTTGGTGAACTGTTTCTTACTCATCTGTAACAAATAAGGATTTTGTTTCAGAATGTAAATGTCCTAGGTCACTAAGTGCACTATGCATTCAGGTGATGTTTTGTAGCAAAACTTTCTCAATGAAGGAAACAACGAGTTAAGTTATATTATGATTAATATTCTGACAAAAACTCTTCATCCCCTGCAAACTATCACTTTTTCAGCAGAATCAAATGTATTTTGCCAGAAGTGGGGAGAGGTGTAGGCACTTTACCTCATAGACAGCAGGGAGTACGTCTCCTATCTTGAAATGCTGCTTTACTCACAAAGAATAGGCCCTTGAAGAAAGTTTTAGGAACTGGCCTGGAGAAGATAATAGTCAGCTCCTCAGCTCACAGCTCATTGGCCAGAACTAGTCACATGACTCCAACCTCATTGCAAGAGAGGTTGGGAAATGTGGTCTTCAGGTGTATCAGTTAATCTAAATAAGATTAGGACAGATCTGCCAGTCTTGACCATACTTTATTAACCACAATTACAACCCATTAGACCTAAAAGTTGGACTAACTCTGGGCTCAGTTTGGTTTTTAAGTGTAAAAACTGTGCCCTCCACCTCTGCATTCCTACAATAATTGGAGAATTATTGCAGAATATCATGTGGATTATGAAAGTGAAAATTGTATAATAGTTCTGGCCTAATCATTTTAGGATTTTGTGCAATAAAAATATCTGATTGTGAATATCATTTTACCACTTAAAAAACAGCTTTCTTGATCTGTGTCTTTATTGCCTTTAATGTCAAAATGATATTGTGATATATGTGCTTTTATATGCATCCTAAAGCTATAGATCTGGTCAAAGAAAAAATAAAAATTTGCTGATGGGCATTCTTTGGAAAACAATAATTAATACTTCCTGTGTTCCAAACGTATGCCATGTTCCAAACATCTTGAATCAAAGATGAAACAGTAAAATCTAGGTTTTATTACTTCCATTTTAGTATTGTCATGGAGCATAACATATATTACAGTAGTAGAGATTTTTTTTAACTGGATTTGTTCTTTACTGCAATAAGCCTTGGGGCTTAAAGCACAGGGCTGGTGGCTGACCAAAGAGCTGGTCCATTCTTGGTGGTAGAGACAGTAAGTCAATGAATGCAACATTTTCACTCTTAAAGTAGAACCTCGTGAAACTTTTCAAAACTAGTAAATATTTGCTCATTTTTATAATATTCTCTGTAATGTGCCCTAAGATATAACTTAATAGAATTGATCAGAGGGATTCTTGATACTTACTTTTTTCTAAAAATTATCTCTTGAGTTAAGAACATAGAGTGAATAGAATCAACATCAAGAGATTCTTACACCAGAGATAGCTTAGTTTCATGGTTCCCAGATTACATTGCTCAACCCATCCGGACTTTTCAAAAATGTATGCCACTAAAATAAAACTTAAAAGTTGGGGGGAAATAAAGTATGGTGCAGGACCAACCAGAACTAAAAGTCAACTGAGAGTGCCTTCTCAACTAAGAGCAAGTCCGTGATATTATCTTCGCACACAAAGAACAGCAGAGTGTACTGAATTTAATAGATGGGTACTATAGTCATTTTTTATTCAAGAGAGATATTTAGGAACTTTTTGTAGTATGATACCTGAAAAAGATACAGAAGTTTAAGCTGCACGAAACTTTCAGGGTGAAATGTGAAACTCTCTTCGAAGGTTTTGGATTTCGTTATGAAACTCAAAACTCAGCCCCATTTTGGAGGGGTTTGCAAGCCTTGGCTACATCCAAGCTTTGTGCAAGTTTTAAATCTGTGCTAACCTTTTCATCCGTTGTAGGAACTTGGAACTTCATTTATCCAGTCTGCTTGTTTCTTGGTAGGCCACACACTTCATTGAGCCAGCTTTATCAGAATTACATTTGTTACCATAAGCCTCAAGAGGTTCTTTAGACATTATTCAGTCTGATCATTTTTCTCAGGAAGAAGTATTCCTTATGCAATTGTTTTAATCAGTCACATGATACTTATTTTATTTATTTTTTCCACAGACTTTTATTTTATCTTTTCCCATTGCCATTTATCCTCCCTAGACCCTCTTGCACTTCCCCACCCCCTTCTTCCTGCAATCACCACACTGTTGTCCATGTCCATGAATTATTTCCTTTTTTTTTGACACTTACACAGAGCTGGCATAGACTAAGTTATGCTGTAGTGACAAACAACGTCAAAATCTCCATGATTTAAAAGACCAAGTTTTGATGTTCATGTGTACGGCATGTCTGACGTGGCCATCAGGAAGGTTCTGTGCCTGTGTTCACTCAGGACACCTGCATGGTGGAGCTCGGTCATATGAGCTGCTTGATCACTGTAGCAGAGGGAAGGGGGTGCAGTGAATTAACCCCTGGCTCAGTGAGCACGTCACTTCTGTCGTATTTCATTGGCCAAAGCGAGTCACATGGACCTGCCAAATTTGAAAGTGGGTGGCGAAGGGCAGTCTTTTCATATGAAGGCAGTCCTTTGCAGGGTGGGGAACCTTTATTCTGCCAAGGGCCATTTGGATATTGATAACATCACTCGGGGGGGGGTGCAGTGAATTAACCCCTGGCTCAGTGAGCACGTCACTTCTGTCGTATTTCATTGGCCAAAGCGAGTCACATGGACCTGCCAAATTTGAAAGTGGGTGGCGAAGGGCAGTCTTTTCATATGAAGGCAGTCCTTTGCAGGGTGGGGAACCTTTATTCTGCCAAGGGCCATCTGGATATTGATAACATCACTCAGGGGCCATACAAATTATCAACTTAAAAATCAGCCCGCTATATTTCTTCAAACACTTCATGAACTCACCCCTCATGCCTTGGCAGGGCCAGACCAAATGATTTCGGGGGCCTTATATGGCCACAGGCCGGACATTCCCACCCCTGTATAGGCATGGACAGGAGAATTACACTAGAATGTAGGATGTGAACAGCCCTATATTCTCTCTTCATAGTGAGAGCCATTATCAACAGAAAGTATCTTAGCCTTTAATTTTACTGTTTCAAAACTCCCTAGAAAATGTATTTTACATTAAATATTGAGACACTGCTATCACTGCACCCTGCTCAGATGTAACATGTCTAAAAATACTCAACAATCTGCATGTGGGGGTGTGGGGGAGGAGGTAGTGGTTATCAGAGCTCACTCCCAGACCCAAGCCGGATGGATGACCTTAGGCATTGTGCTTAGCATCTCTGTGCCTCGGTTTCCTCGTTTCTGACATGATTCTAATAATAGTAGCTATTGCATAAGGCCCTTATGAAAATTCAATGAGAAAGTACATACAAGGGGCTAAGGAAGATGCCCCCCTTTTTTGAGCACCCTCTCAATCAGTCTAATTTAAATATTTTCTTGTTTTAAAGAGAGAGGAAGGGAGAGGGAGAAACATCAATGTGAGAGCAAAACATTGATCAACTACCTCCTGCACCCCCACTACTGGGGATCAAGCCCACAACCCAGCTATGTGCCCTGACCTAGACTCAAACCAACAACCTCCAACCAACTGAGCCACACCGGACAGGGCTCTAAGGAAAATCTTGATGTCATTTTTGTCTCCCCCATCTTTTTTTTAAAATATATTTTTATTGACTTCAGAGAGGAAGGGAGAGGGAGAGGGAGAGAGAGAAATATCAATGATGAGAGAGAATCATTGATTGGCTGCCTCCTGCACATCCCCTACTGGGTATGTGCCCGCGACCAAGATACATGTCCTTGACAGGAATCGAACCTGGGACCCACAGGCCGACACTCTATCCACTGAGCCAAACCGGTTAGGGCAGCACATGTGAGTTTTGTCTATACATATATGTATGTGTCTGTGTGATCCACGCTGCATGTAACCGTTCTTGGTCGGGTATATTAAAATGGCAACAGTGACTCCACAGAGCCCCTCTGAGCCTCCCTTTCCAGGAAATCTTCCAAACCTTGTGGAGAGATCCTGTGCTCTGATTATGAAGGATTTCTCAGGAGGAGCATATTCTGTAAGATCCTCCTGATTTAGTCAAATCCAGACACCAAAAGAGAACAGCCCGCCACCTCACGTGCTTTTCACAAGTCTAAAGGAGTCAGTGATTCCCCCAGGCCTGCCACCTGACTCCGGCCTAGAGTGTAATAACTTCCAAAGGGTCTTAAAGAATGCCACACGGCAGGGTGGTCACTTCAGGCAGGAAAGCCGACTCCACCAATGCCGAGCCTCCTGTTACAATGGATTCATCATCAAAGTCGATGATGCTGTCAGATTCTCCAAGGGTGAAATCACACATCTCCCTGCTGGGGTGTGGAGCCGGCATTGCCTTCCTCTTCCTGGCACAGGCACAAGCTGTGAGTAACTTCTGTGCACCGCACGGGAGGAAGTGCTGATACATTTAAAAGGGAGCCGCTTCTACCCAGCACCTGCCCAGAAGTTGCTGAAAAATTATACTCCGTGCGTGTCTCTCAATACTCCCCCCCTAGATAGGTCAGCAGTTATTACAAAACTATCCCGATTAGAATCTGCTAGGAGCTCCTGGGATCATATTAGCCAAACTGGAACCACTGAGTCAGAGAAAAGCAAAGAGATGAATCAGAAGAGCTAACATCTCTTTCCTTTTAGGCCTGTCTGTATCATGCACAACCTTCAGGGCTAAATCAGAATCTTAACTCTTTGCAAGGTTTTTCTCCCCACCACACCGCTCATGGTTGCCCTGTTCCTTCTCCGATCCCTGCAGTACTGTCATCGTCTCTGGTATTGGTGACATGGATCTTACATTATTTGTGTTTCCTTTACGTGCATTTCTCTGATTGATTATTTAGCTCTTTAAGGGCAGAACCTATGGATTTCTCAGGAGGGGTAGATTCTGTAAGATCGTCCTGATTTTTTTTCCGGTGGCCTCTACAGTATTGAGCTCCTAGTAGATACTTAATACATTCTGGTTGGATGATTGTTATAATAAATGGAAAGATATCCTTCTCAGGCATTTGTAATGCATTTTTCTGTTGCAAAAATTGCATACACTTGAAAGTTATTGCTTCCATTGTGGAGTATTTTCTTTTACCATCCTTATAATTTAGGATAGAGACAGAATTAAAATTAGTACATATGGGATCAGAAAGGGATGAAATGCATCAGCATTCACCTAGTGTGCTGCAGTTCGCTATCGTGTCTTCATGTGCATTATCCTCCCACAATCCATGAAGAGTATCCCCAAATTCTAGTTGAGGGAGCAAGCTTGGAAATGGTAAATAGCTTGTCCATCATCATATGGTTTAAGAAGTAGCTGGGCTGGGACTTGAACCCATGTCATTTGATTCTTGGTTCTATACTCTTTCTATGACACTGCCTACAGACTGACTTTTTGTCTCTCCCATTAAGATTCTGTGTGACCTTGAGTAAGTCCTCCAACCTCAGTGAGAAGCTCTTACATCACCTATAAAATAAAATAAGTGGGGTCCCAAAATTTAGTCATCTGAAATGTGGAGTCATGTCACTATGCTGTCATTGGTCAAAGCCATCCTGAGCCGCTAAACTACCTGGGGCTTCTGAGGTCTCCATGTAAAGATTCCTGACTGCAATTTGGTGCCACCTGGTGGCAGTCACCCACTCTGGTCATATATTTAATGGGGATGATTCTGGATGTGGTGGCTCATTGGAACATCTAGAATAAGGGCAATAATTTTAGGAATCTCTGGGTTAGTTTATGTCACTTTCTTCTGCCTGGTGAAAAGAAAAAAGACTAATCCTGGAGAATGACCCTCACCCCTCACGAGAAAATGAGAACTTTAGTCTACATCTATTTTCAAACTGTGGCTGGATAGAAAATGGAAGTCATTCACCAATCAGATTATACCTGGATTTATGTAATCATCAGGCACATTATTGCAAAATATTATTGTAGTTTGAAGCCTGGTGCTAAAAACCAAGAGAGAAAAAAATGCTTTGAAAGGGGCTTTTGCAAAGTTGAAGGCACAAACAGAATGCAATGGATTATCATAAAGTGGTAATTTCTTTAGAGAAAATTGTCCAGTGCCAATGAATGACATAATATGCATTATTTTTAAATTTTAAGTCCATGCATTCTGCTGTTTGGCTTTATTCTTGCCCTGATTCTGTCTTTAAAAGAATTCTGGAAAACAAAGTAGACTGATCCCTGGTTCAAAAAGTCTTTAATGGTTCATACCTCGCAACCCTCATTTCTTCTTATTAAATACATCCAGTGCCTTACTTTGTTATATTTGTGTAGCCCCCTTTTTACATATATTTCCTTACTTAACCTCCACAGCAATTCCATTTTACAAATGAGACCAAGTTGTAGATTTATTAAAAATCATCCATTTATTAAATGTCAGATTTGATTCTCTAACTCAAAGTCTACTCACTCCAAATATATTACTCTTTAATACTGCTTCTTCCTTTCGTTGACCTTCATGGTTCTGTATGATTTTGCCCCAAATTACTGTTTCAAGTTCATTTTCAACATCTTCTGGTTTATGCTTCTGTATAGGTATGCATTTTCAAATTTGAAATATCCTACCAGCTGTCATCCACAAAGCTTACTTACTCACAAAAACCCAAGAGATAGTAATGTCTGAATCAGCATTACCATCATCCTAATCACCAATTAAATTGTGCTACTAGTAATAGAGATGCCTCGCGGTATAAATGTACTCTGTTAATTATGTGATGGTTAGAATCACCAGGCCTTTTTATTCCTCTTGTGAGTGATGGGGGGAAAGACACGCACGCGCGCACACACACACACACACACACACACACACACACATACACCACAGACACTTCAGTGCTACATAAAGCAAAGGTACAACTGTAAATAAATCAAGCTTTGATAGGGAGGCTATGTCATATAATGCTTAATATCCTGGACTTCAGCTTCAGACTTGGGTTCGATTCCTCTCTTAGCCATTTATTAACTTGTCACGTTGAACATATTTCTTAATTTCTCTGAACCTCAGTTTTGTCTTATGTAAAACTAGAGGCCTGGTGCATGAAATTCGTGCACGGGTAGGGTCCCTAGCCTGGATGGCGATCAGGGCCAATCTGCACAGTGACTGGCGGGGTGATTGGGGGGCCCCTGCTGGCACCTGCTTTGGTCGGCCTGGCACCGCCTGCTTGCCAGCCCTGCCGCCGCCGCCTCCTTCTGTGGGGCAATCGGGGGGCCCCTACTCACACCTGCCTTGGCTGGCCTGGGGCCTGCGGGCTAGGGGCAGCTCCTGTGTTGAGTGTCTGGCCCCTGGTGGTCAATGTGCATCATAGCAACCGGTCGTTAGGCTGTTTGGCCAATTTGCATATTAGGCTTTTATTATATAGGATGGGGATGATTACAATAGCAGAACCTTTATCAAAACATGTTGGGGAAGAGTGATTTTAAATTATACATATTGGAGTGCTTACCAGTGTCTAATAAGGAGTAAAACCCATTGTAGCTATTTATTATTATTATTATTATTATTAATCTTCAGCAGTGGTATTACTATTGTTAGTCTGGTCACCCTTCTCTATACCGGATTGCCTAAATAGGATCAACTAGAACAGGAATGAATGATATAATTAGTAGACTGACAAGTATCTCCAAACCAGCAGTCCTTTGTTATTAATATTTTATGATGGATTCTACTAGTATTTTCAAATTAAATTGAACGGCCTTGATAGCTCTGCAGAGGCCAGTACTGGAATGGTGAGGTATCTCACTGGATAATTTTCTGTTAGAAATAATAGGTATCAAGTTTAAATGATTTTATTTGCTTTCACAGGGAGCCACAAATGTCCTTAAGTGCCAGAGAGAACTCTTCCCCGGTTTACAGGCCATATTTGCCTGACGCAGAGGATACACTGACTTTACAGACGTTATAAGATCCTCCAGCCATCTGGCCATAGTTAGTGATGCTAAGTTGAACTACAGACAACCAGGGATGAAAAAAAAATCATGGACGGAAGGTCAATTTATTATCTGAATCATTCTGCTTGTGTTCTTATGAGCTGCCCTGCCCACCTCCACCCCCCTGCTCCACCAGCATCCTTTTTCAAAAGACCCACTTTTCCATATTTTACACATTCCCATGACTTATATATCAAGTTTCTCCTAAATGAATGTTAAAATATGATGAATTCTCTTCTTATCTAAAAGTTTCATCGTAAGTTTAAAGAGTTTTCACTAATTACTAATTACTGTTCTTCACTATTATTTTATGATTAATTTACTATTAATTTACTGCTATAAATTACTCATAATCTCAAGTGTACATTACATTATACAAGTGCCTCCGGTATATTTTTATTAAAACCTTGGAGCTGCAGATCAGTCTCACTCAGTTCATGAAAAATAGCTGCCACGTAACCTAATTGGCCATGAGCGTCTCTGTGGTGCCCACCGCCCAGATCGCTCTTACCATCGCTCTTATCATTTCCCAGTTCCAGTAAACATGCTAATTCGAGTCCCCAAGACAAGCATCTCACTTCTGAGTTCAGATCCTGAAATAGATCGGTAAGGAACTCACAGAACCTTCCCAAGGGTTGTGTCGCCTGGATGCAGTAAGCCACTCTGCACCTCGACATGTGGGACCTGCTCTTAAGGGGCCCTCCCTCCAGAGGCTCTGCATCCCAGAACCTGCCCTTTGGCGGGACGCCCTGGGGCACAGGAAGAGTGGGACGTTATGCCTTTTGTTTGTAAAGTGGGGAAAGGCCTCTTGGGAAACAAGGATCCAACAGCGGTTATCAACCTGTGGGTCGCAACCCCTGAAAATACATCCTGCATATCAGATATTTACATTACGATTCATTACAGTAGCAACATTATAGTTATGAGGTAGCAACGGAAATAATTTTATGGTTGGGGTCATTATCAGTTGGAGGCTTTCTCACCGTTTTCTCATAGAGAATTTATCTGGAACCCATTTTAGCCTTCGTTAGTCTCTTGTTGCTATCATAGCTGGAGTGAGATTATTCTTTTTCATCGGGATTCTCCTGTTTGTACTATGCAGTGTGACAGAAATAAAAATCCAAAGGATTTATCATATTCCAACAAAATAGGGATCTAGACCCACTCTAGAGAATATTTTTGATTTTTGATAGATATGAATAAAAAATTGCTATAAGCATCAAATAGGGAAGAAAAAAAAACAAAAATAAAAAATGTTTAAAGTGACAGGGATAAATATCAGGCTTCTGCATTGCCAAAGTCTGGTAACATCTGTAGAAATCAGTATCCAGCTGTGGCTGCTTGCCACAGGTGCATATTGAGCAGTTGAAATGTGGCCTATTCCATGTAAGGCCAGCATTACATTTCCATAGATGTTACCAGACTTTGCAGTGCAGAAGCCTGAGATTTATCCTGTACTCTTTGACATTTCTGTTTTTTGCTTTTTGTTGTTGTTTTTTTTTTTTGCTTTTCTCTTTCTTGCTTGATGCTTGTAAAAATTTTTATTCCTATCTATCAAATACTAGGTCTAGAACCCTGTTTTGGCAGAAGGTGGTACATTATTTCAATCTTTATTTCTATTTATTCCAGTTTCTTTCTTGGATATAACTATAAGAAAAAATTTCTTTCTCTGCCTTTGCAATGCATCATCTACAAATCTCTTTACCTTGTTTTTCTCAGAGAGAACTTTTCAAGTTTGCATCTGCATAACTGATTTGATTTCCTGCAGTGTCAATTCTATTGTCTAGCGCATAAGAAATTTTATTTTGTTTTTATAGTTAGTTTCCTAAAAATTACTCCTCTCAGTCTTATCCAGTCACCTTTGCACATCAAGTATATTTCCAAGTGGCTCTTTTTCTCTGTCCTATACTCTATGTCTTCTTATCTTTCATTGATGATATATATTATTTTCTGAAAAAAATTTTGATGCCTATTTAAGATTATTTTCAAAATTTTTAAGTAAATTTTCCTAGACTGTTTAAATTGACTCATTTTTGAATGAGAAGAGAGAACTGCAAGTATTAGAACTGGTATTTCCCCAGAGACTGAGACAATTGCTTTCCATCAACTGGACTAATTTTTAGTGAGAAGGAGTACTAGTCACAACTATACCAGTACTGCAGGCATAAGTTGGGATGCTTGGTAACCTACCTCCACCTACTGCTCTGTCACTTGAACAATGGTCTAATTTTCTTTTCAGATCTACTGCAGGAAGGTAGGAGACACAGCTGAGAACCCAATTCCTATGATTTACCTGGGTTTTGTACATTGTATATGCTGCACTAAGAGGTCTTCTCCTTGTTCACAGAGGAGGTCTCCCTCTCTAAGCCATCACCTCCAAGATGTAGCAATATGTAGTGCCTGAAGCAAGTCTCTTCTGTGTATTCTCTTAATGTATCATCTCTCCAACTATCTTCCCTTACAGTTTTAATTAATTTGGAGTCTATGAATAGACATAGAGACATAGTTTTTTATGAATGGAGATGAGAAACGGTATTGTGGTCATGTCAGAAAGTGCATGCGTAGTATCCCAAGATGTAGACTTTCTGGCAGCCGTTTACAAGAGAGAAATAAAGTTACTTTAAAGTATATAAATTTTCTCAATTTCCTGCTTGTCTCGCCATCAGTTGCTTTATTCAGGGTGAGTTCATTGGCCTTTCATCTGGGGAAATTCCATCAAGTTCTGGCAATAGCCTGGTTCTGACTTTAGGATGACTCAAGGCTGTTGTGATCATTTTTTCCATCTTTCTACTTTTTTTGCTTGGGCATTTTAATAAAAATTGGAAAAGCTACATCATGATTACCAACCAGATGTGATTTTAATGTTTTATTGTTGGCGTCTCTATAGTACTTAGCATGCTGTAAAATTAGAATCTCACCTCCCTCTATCTGGAGAGGAGAGGGCTGTGGGGGCCCTGATATTCGTAATCCAAATTCATAGTGATAAAGAGGGAAGTCGGTTTTTGTATTGTATAAAGGGGTGAATTAGCAAAGAACAGCTGATCCCAAGAATATTCTGGGCTACTCAGTCCTGCAAAGAAGCACTTTCTCAGTACCTTCACAGATAGGACCTGTCAGTAAATAATCAGCAGATTGTTTGTTTGTTTGTTTGTTTGTTTGTCTGCTTTGCACAACTATTAGGACCTGTCAGTAAATAATCAGCAGATTGTTTGTTTTTCTGCTTTGCACAACTACTGGTTAAAGTGATGAGGATCAGAAACATTACAGTGTGATCCCTAGTCATGAGTGAGTGCATAGTCCACCTCACTGGAGAGAAAAGATGCATTTAGGATTAAAAGTAATATCACATCTTAAGTGTCCAGTAAATGGGTAAGGTCATAAGTGCATCAGGATGGAAGAGAAGGGCTACCTCACACGACATCATGATGGGAAGAATGTGTGAGTTAAGTGTGGGCAGTACAGGGGTCCTCAGAGAAGCGTAGGAAGGGTGTTAGAGGGGAACTGTGAGTGAACACGGGGGTGGGAGCGTGTGGAGAACACTCAGAGGACAGGAAGCAGAAAAGTTTGGAAAGTAGACAGGGGCTACATAAAAGAATGGTGATAGAAAAGTTTGGTCACATAATGAATGGTGGTCATGAATTGAGCCAGATTACAGGCCTATAAATGCCAAGCTAATATGAAGATAATAAATCTCCAGAAGTGTTGAATCATCCTTAAAATGATCCTTAATTTTGGCATTTAGGTTTTACAGTTTTCATTGTAAAGGTTCCTTTGCTGTCTGAGATTTTGGTGGACTTTTTGCTTTTTCTAAAACAAGCATGAAATGAACCAATGTAATATGTGGTCTCCTAGGATGCTGTTTAATTATTGATTTATGCCACTCCTGGAACTGTTTTTTTAAGTTGTACATACTTGTTTAATCTCTCTTTAAGGAATCAAATTTTTAAAGGTTTTAAAAATGTTGTCAGCTACCAATAAATCAACACTAAATGAATAAATACATAATCATCATTACCTAGTCCTTTGCTCAGATAACAACCTAATTATAGCACTTACCTCATTGCACTGTGGCTTCTAGTTGAAAACAGGATTCTGAGTCAAACAAAATGCTGCCACTCAGGAGGTTAGTTCTTTGATACGTGTGCTTATTACCATGTGCTGTAGAAACACAAAGGAGGGTGTGACTGGAGTGGTCTAGAAAAATATTGTAGAGCAGTGGACATTGCTGGATTACGTAGGATGAGCAGAAGTTCGACAGCCTGACAAAGGAAGGAGCCTGCACTAGACAGAAGACACATTGAGGTAAAAAGCAACGAATCCTGAAAGACCATGGTATGCTTTTTAAAAAAAACACACCAAGCCACTCTGTGTAGCTAAAGTGTCAGATTCATGGGGCGATATCATGAGAGAGGAGATAAGACAGTATGTAAACAAGTATGTTTACTTGAACAAGTATGTCAGTAAGTTTTAAATGGTTTTCATAATAAATTACAATAGTACTCATATTAGAGAAGACATTACATTTTATAGAAAATATGATATAGGTTTTGGATTAACTACAAATGTAAAGTCCATGATGGATAATTTATAGAACCTAGAGACCTTATTTCCAGTAGTTCCAAGATCCTAGATATTAATGTTGTATCGCTCAGAATAAGTGGGGTTAAGCTGCAATAACAAACAACCCCAAAGTCTCAGTGGCTTCAAACAACCGATGCAGCATATGCATGGAAAGTTAGCTCTCGCACTGCCCCATGTTGTCATAATTTCATGACCCAAGCTGATAGACCCGCTGTCTGAAACAGTGCTTGCCTTGTGACAGAGGGGAAAGAAAATTGTGTTAAAGTACAAGCTGGTTTTTAAAGCTCCAACAGGAAGTGACACACATCACCATGCACACCTTTCACTGGCCAAAGCAGTTGCCCGGACAGCCTTTCACTGAAGCCGGGACATGCACTGTTCTAGAGGGAGGCAGGGAATATCTGCTCTACCACAATGCCCCATCTGCATCACTAAACCACACCCACACACCATCTCAAAACCTGAGACTTCTTGAATAATTCTTTCATATTTTGTATTTAAAAGTGGTCTTCAAATGAAGGTCCCTAATTGGTTGGTTTGCAAGAGAGACATTTCTTCTATTAAGTACAAATTTCTCTGTAAAATTCATTTGAAATTGTCAAAGCAGGTCCTCTTCTCCCACCCTCTGCCAGTGTTCAGAAAACGGCTCTGTGCCAGGGCACTGTGCTGGCTGCTTTCAAATACATGATTTCATTTCATTTGCAGAACTATGCAATGTGTGTCAGATAAAAAGGCTCTGAGAGGTTAGGTGACTGAGACTACATATAGGGTGGAACAAAAGGATTACAGTTGTTGAGTATGTGAAACACGGAGTTCATTCTTGTATTATGTATTAATTATTGCATTATTTTCCATAATCCTACTTTTGCCCCACCCTGTAGTTATACGTGTATTAAGATTGTTTATAAGAGACTTATACTACAATGTATCTTATGTTCTTATGAAATTTTTTAAGGGATTTTCAAAATGTCATCCTTAAAAGTATTTAAGGGAATAGTTATTTCTAATTAGTTTTGTTTCTATTTAGGATTATTAAATACCTTTGAAGGTTAAGTTATGAATGACTGAGAGGCACTTAAAAATAGAATTGCAATTGCCTGGCCATCTTGGCTCAATGGTTGAACATCGACCAGCAGGTCACGATTCGATTCACGGTCAGGGCACATGCCTGAGTTGCGGGTTCGATCCCCAGTGTGGGGCATGCAGGAAACAGCCAATCAGTGATTCTCTTTTATAATTGATGTTTCTCTCTCTCCCTCTCCCTTTCTCTCTGAAAAAACAAAAACAAAAACATATATTTAAAAAAAATAGGATTGCCGTTTACCAAGTAGGGTGCAGTGGTTGATGATTTTTCTTGGGGCCATGTGTACAATGCCTTTTTTCTTTATACATAATAATATAGTGTGTGTGGAAATTTTAGTAAACTGTCAGGTTTTTTTTTTACATCCTTCTACTGTTTCCCATGGATTAAAGCCATAATTATAAACCTACTTTGCATTATATTGAAACATTTAGTAGCCCCTTACATTGTCACACTGATCCTTTTAAAATTCCCCCATGGGAAGCTTAAATGAATGACTTTCATCTCTCGGCCTCGCAGAATTTGACTGTTCTTATGTTCTCTAAACTTTCCTCCTATGACTCCTTGTCATGGTGGAAGTTCCCCTCATTATTAATGCAACCTCATTTCCTTCAGTGTCTTTTCTGTGTCACAGTACAACTTGGGATTCTACCAAGTGAAGCTCCTTTTCAGTATGCGCATTGTTGTTTGTGTATGTGTGTAGATGTATGTCTGCATAGACGCATGTATTTACGTACATATATTTGTAGACCATATATACATTCGTATATATTTGAATGGGATCTTGTCTCCCCCAGGAGTTTTTGTTAATGTTCAGTCATTCTCTTTCCTGTGTACTCATTTAGCTTAAGGTATGAATTAAATATGTGCAGTATCCCAGGCACTGTCTTGGGCCCTGGGAACAGAGCTGTGACACGGCTGGTGTCAATCCTGACCTTACAGGGTTTTCTGTTAGTGGCAGAGTTTAGGGCACTGAGTTCTCTGAAGCTCTCCACAGTGTCATGTATAAATGCCCTGGCCTCCGGGAGAACAGGTAATGTCCAGGGCTGAAATAATATTTTTTTTCGTGGGTGCATGAAAGTAGGATATTTGTTATGTTGAAAGCCTAACCAACCAATGAGAGTGACACTCCACATGCAGATCTGGTATTCCTATTGCGCTCTGCACTTCCAGGCTACACAGAGAGGGGCGCCTACTGCTATGTTCAGTTCCTTTGTGTACCAAGTGCTTTCTCTGCCCTCCACCCGGCGATGCCAATCACTTCCCATCGCCCTGTTCGGCCCCTTTGATAGATTTCATATGCACAAAAGCTGTTTACTCTTAGCTCTTGGCTCCAGCCAAGGCTCGCTGCTGAGAATAAAGGCTCACCTAGCCCCAGTGGTCTCTTTACATTGTTCAGGGTGGATTGCCATGTGGTCCTGATGTC
>NW_005356017.1:580767-630767 GCF_000412655.1 Myotis brandtii | reverse complement strand
GACAAATCCATAAGATATTATCACAGAACCCCTAGAATTGAGAGTAAGAAATGAGTAAATGCTTGTGAATTTATTGATTCTTGGATTATATATTGGGTTTGCCAATGATTGGCTACACATGGAACAATATACTACAGGAATATTATAATTGATTAGACAACTTCTTCACTACCTAAATATTTGAATTCTGCTTCTGTACACAGGACTGTTTCTTCTAATACAATGCAAGTCCTTATAGACCTTAGTTTTGTAAATAGTATCTCTAATAATTTTAATTAACATTAGAGAGAATATCAGTCACTCTTCCCAGTGATTAATAAATTGAAATAACCATTATTATTCCATCAATTCAATAATAGTCTGCATTTAGTCATTAAGTATTTCAAAGTTTTTTCACACAAAATTCTTAATTCATCCAGTTAAAATGTATGCATATGCACATATGATTTTGCATATAATTTAAAGGTATGCATGGTTCTGTTGCATTCCATCTGTGTCCTTCTTTAGGTTCACAACTTCATACTTGATAGACAAGGGGGTTTGTATGCATGACAGTCTTGAGCGTAAGTCTGATATTTCCTACCAAATTATTTTTCTATTTCATGGAGACAATGTGACTTCCACATATCTTTTTTTCTTTTTAGTTGTAAAATGATCCTTTATCAAAGTATTTTCCTTTGTAGTTCTTAACTAGCTGGACATTCTACTGTACCACTGTTGATGTCATTGATGATGCCACATGGGTAGCAGCCATCAACTTTGCAGCCCAGAAACTTGGCAGTCCCCAGGATATCTTTAATGGTTCTAGAGAGTTCTCTGTCCAGAGATTGGTGCTGCGTCTATCGGGAAATATCAACAGTCATCAAAAGTACTATTGTCACTGTGCTTTGTGTTTTTCTTTCTACCTCTGGGTGGTTCCTTGAGGGTTTTGATGATCAGGGCAAAGGTGGAAGCTATCACTTCAATCGGGGCCTGTCTGTTCTGAATGGTCAGTTTCATTGTCACCTTGACCCTTCTAGTCATCAGCTGCCTTGGCAATGTCATCACCAACCTCTTTTGGAGACAGAGCTAGGGGACGGACCCTGGGGGCCAGGGAACACATAGCACCAGTTTCCCCACCAATTCACCTCAGGTGTAGGACTCTGATCTTGTTGGGGTTGAACTCGGGTGGTGTGGCAGAGGCAGCGGCTGTGGGATGAAATCGCATCTAAGAGAGACCACCAAAGAGACTTGCCCTAGGCCTCCTCGGATCCGAAAGCCCTCCACATAACGTTTAAATGTTAATCATTTGTTGTAAAGGTGCTACCTTATAAGCAAATATTACAATAATATATCTTGTATACATATACTTTCTATATAATTTTGCTATGTTCCAGACACACCCAACAACCTAGAAAGAGGGGGAAAAAAAGCAGCTAACATTAAATGTAAGTATATATTTCAATAGATGCAAATATAGATTCTGATTTATGCAAAAACTTAGATACCATGAAAGGCCTTGTATTTTAGTCTCACACTTCACTGTTATAAGAGTCCCTCCTATCTTCACTCAGAACTCATATACGCTTAACTCAGGAACAGTTTACAAACTCATTAGTTGGCTTCTCAGCTCACATTGGATTAGAAAATGAAATGTTTGTTGGCAGCACGAACACTGACAATACTGGAAAGTGAGCAGAAAAAAAAAATCCCACTAAAGAAATAAAAAATACAGCAGCCAGGTCCTTAAGGAGTAGAGTGAATACTTGATTAACCCTTGAGAGCGCTTCTGTAAAACAATGCATACTTTAAATAATTCCGTTTTCTGATCTCAGATTACAAAACAATATTTTAAAAAAGAAAATACTTTAGATTTTAGCAAGAGTTACATTAAAGGATGGTCATGTAACAACTTTTGGCCTAACTAATACAGATCAAACAACTCGGTCACAGATTATAACATGTAAATGAAATGTAGTTCGGTTTTGTGTGTTTCTTTGATTGATTGTTTTGCTCAGTTATTTGATGTAAACTGTACATGTCTGTGTGAATACTTGAATTGCACTACAGTTTTTTCTGTAACCTAACGATTGGTGATTTACTTAGCTTGTTCCCATCTGCTGGGATTGTATTTCTGAGTATTCATGTTTATAGGGTGGGGCCCTCAAGCCCACAGGGACCAATACTGGCTGCAGAATCAGACTTCCCTATAAGCTGCTTCATGGAAATCTTCCGTTTGGATACACTTTGCTTTCTTTCCCGGACAGAACAATCCCGGCTGTCCTGCTTGTGGATACTTCTGATTGCTTTTATATAAACACTTTGGAGCTATAGTTTTTCCCAGGGCTGCTGGGCAGACATGCTTTTAACGGCTTCTTTCAAGTCTTCCTAGGAATGTTTCAGAAATGGTAGGTTAGAGGTGGGTGCAAAAAAAAAAAAAGTCGACAATTGTTAAGGGAAGCACTGCCAATACAAATAATGGATGTCATACTTTCAGGTCTATTTCAGGGAGGGTTGAATGTTTTATATTTCTCTCTGCAAACTTTCTTTCTTATCACCCCTTTTGTTTCCCCTGTATCCTCGTGTAACCCCAGAAATCATTGTATTTGGCTTAAAATTACTGAAAAATGCTCCTTAATACTGGGGCAGTCGGGTAATGGAATTAGGTCAAAGTAATTGATCCTGAAGACAAGGAAATCCACCCAAATCCTATCTTTCTGCTCTTCTTAATTTCATTACATGCTTCACAGACAGTCAAGACTGGGTTCAGAAATGGCAACTATTACACAGCGTTGAAATCCATTTGCCTCCTATAGGTCTGTTTCGTAGGAAATAAAATATTTCACAAACACACTTTTATGATCCTCTTCCCCTGTCTTCTACAGAGGTGAACACGTAGATGAAGGGAGAAGAGAGATGCAAAAAGAATTGTTCAATATAAACATGAGAGGCATTAGTTAATGCCAACATAGTAGTCTTTATTCTAACGCAGTATGAAGAAGAAAGCAATAAAGAGATCATGGTAAATAATTTTCATAGCATAGAAATACACCCCAAAGCCAAATAACATTGTAAAAATAATAAAATTAGCTTTAATTATGGGTGTGCAATTCTATATTATTAAAATGCCAGACAAGTCTAGCACACTAATGCATACATATAATTATTTTAGAGTCATGGAAAATAGATAGAAAGCACTTTTCTTATATTATAGAACATAATTATTACAGTAAAAAAGGTAAAATAGTGGCCTATTTTGCTTATTTATTCAATAAGTAGTTACTCTGCGCCTACTGTGTGCCAGGCGTTGTACCAGGCATGGAATCTAGCAGGGACTTTCTTCCTTCGGGAGCTTACATTCTAATAGGGGCAACAGATGGTAAACAAACGCATAGCATGTGTACTTTGTTATTAAATGCTAGGAAGTATTTGGAGGGAGAAAAATGAAGCAGAGAAAAAGATAAAATACAGAGGTTTGACATTCAAAGTGGGGTGGTGAGGGGGAGACCTCAACTGAGAAGGGGGCATTTCAGAACGTCTACAGGAGCTAACCCGTGCAGCTGTGGTAGGCAGTTACATTCCAGGTAGAGGCAGGCTTGCTTTGGCCTGTTCCCTGAGCAGCAGGGTGACCCAGAGTATGTGGACAGAATGAAGGAGGAGAGTGTAACCAAGGAAATTGAGGCGGAGCAGCCAGTGAGGTCAGAAGACTACCAGGAGAGTGTGCTGATTGGAAGCCAAAAGAAAAAAGAAAGAAAGAATTTCTAGGAGGAACTGTATGCAGTTTTTTTTCTGACATTCAAGTAGGAAGATATCTAAGAAATGACCGTAGGATTCAGCAATGCTGTTGGTGATATTGACAAGATCAGTTTCCTTTGTATCGGGAGTGAACACCTATTGGAAAGTCCCTTTGGGAGGTAACAAACAGAGATGCCTATTTCAGGGAGTTTTGCTTTACAGGGGAGCAGATAAACAAGAGCTGGGGTGGGGGTGTTGTCTTGTTATTGTTTGTGATGCAGAAATTATAGTATGTGTTTATGCTGCTGGGAACGATACAGTTTTGCTTTACAGGGGAGCAGATAAACAAGAGCTGGGGATGAAGGTATTGTCTTGTTATTGTTTATGATGCAGAAACTATAGTATGTGTTTATGCTGCTGGGAATGATACAATTGAGACCAAAAAACGGATATTTGCAGGAAAGAGGAAAACATCTAGCTCCTGTTTGGAGGCGGCCTTACATAAGGGCATGGTCCTCACGTCCGTAATATAGTCCTGAGAGCAGAGTATGTGGGCCCTGGTGCTTATAGTTGAGTTGAGGAGGAGATAGAAATTAAGTTATCTGCTTACTACAATTTTCTTAGTAAATGAGGAAGCAAAATTAGGAGAGAATGGATGGGGAATGAGTGTTGGAGAGTGAATGGACTGGGGAGGTCGGCAAACTCATTCGTCAACAGAGCCAAATATCAACAGTACAACGATTGAAATTTCTTTTGAGAGCCAAATTTTTTAAACTTAAACTATATAGGTAGGTACATTGTTATTAACTTAATTAGGGTACTCCTAAGGTTTAGGAAGAGCCACACTGAAGGGGCCAAAGAGCCGCATGTGGCTCGAGAGCCGTAGTTTGCCGACGGCCCTAAGATGTTATGGAAGCAGGGAAGGGTATGCGCATCTGAAACCAGCTCTCCAGGGTCCTCTTGACCCCTTTGCCTACAGAGTGAGCTACTTCTTAATGAAACAGCTCTGTTGTGCCTATGATTTTTCCATGCTGCTGTTTCCTACACCAGCTCACTGGTTGGAGCAAAGGCTCACAGCAAATATTCTTCCTTTAAGTTACTTCTGTTTGTGCCACAAAATAAGAATGAACATATTATAGTACTTACTTTCAAGCACTTATTTTTAATGCACACTTGATCCACAAGAATGCATCTTCTTCCATCAGCCCAAGCTTCAAGTGTTCATAGATTTTATTTATCATTATTTAGCTCAAAGTGATTATTCCCCCTGAGGGACAGCTATTAAAAATAACTGTAATAGATATTTGAATTATTACTGAAAGGGCATGTAGACTTTTTTACCCTTTAACATAGGACATCACTTTTATGTCAAATAAAGTGAACCCCAAACTTTAAAAGCATCCTATGTATGCATGTGATAGACCTGCAAATAGACAAACTATGAAAACAGTATCCAGACATCTGCCTCACTTTTTTTCTGACGCACCCACAGAGCTAGGATTGGGCACAGGTAGGAACATGGACACCCTCCCTTTCCTGGCTCTTTATTGTTCTTTGAAGTATTCTTGAGCATTTACACCACTGTCAGACAAGCAACACGTCTTCCCACTCTCCCCCCTGTTCCCAGCACTGGGTAGGTCCCACCTGATCCCTCGAGTGGGCAGGAGGTCTTTTAGCTATAGTCACACGTACACTGAACACATTGGTGTCGACCTTCAACTAGACACCTTGGATGTAATATAGATCAAAATAGGCTAAGTGCATGTTCTCATGGAGGTTATTTTCTAGTCAGAAAAACAGATCCTAACAAATGTATAATCACCAACTGAATCCATCAGAGAAAAGAATACTGTTCTTTAATGGCATATAACCAGGTAAACACACCCAGACTGTGTGTGTGTGTGTGTGTGTGTGTGTGTGTGTGTGTGTGTGTGTAAGTAGGAGAAGGTCAAGGAAAGCTTTCTATATACATGACAGTTGTATGAGGTGAATTTGAAACATGAACATAATTGGGCAGGAATAAGGGGAAGTTTTCTAGCCAGGTGGAACAGCATGTGTAAATGGCCAGTGGCAGTGAGTGAATTATACATTTGAAAAATTAAACGAAAGTCATTGAGGCTGGGATAAGGACAGATAAATGACTGGGAGGCAGCCAGAGCCATGTCATTGTACACAAACAATTACATCCTGGTTACCTCACAGCTTCATGTAGGGATTGTTTGCTCCTCTTTGGCAGTTCTTGGCATGGTCAATGTAAATTATCTCGATGACTTTGAGGAACTATGTTATTTCTCTCCATCCAGCCAGCTCTAGCTCTTCTTTTCACAACCAGCTGAATATCACATCTTCCCCATCTCAGCCCCCTAGGTTTTTATGTATCCTTGTACCACAGGGGTCCTCAAACTTTTTAAACAGGGGGCCAGTTCACTGTCCCTCAGACCGTTGGAGGGCCGTCAATGTAAATTATCTCGATGACTTTGAGGAACTATGTTATTTCTCTCCATCCAGCCAGCTCTAGCTCTTCTTTTCACAACCAGCTGAATATCACATCTTCCCCATCTCAGCCCCCTAGGTTTTTATGTATCCTTGTACCATATAACCTTAACAAACTGTATTACAGTATTGGCTTTTATATTACACTCCTTTGCAGAGCCTATAGGGTGTATCATTGTCTACCCACTACCTTATAGGGTGAATGCCTAATAGTAAATTAAGTAAGCATACTCAATAAATGTTTATTGAATTGAATTGAGCCTATAGGGTGTATCATTGTCTACCCACTACCTTACAGGGTGACTGCCTAATAGTAAATTAAGTAAGCATACTATTGCTCAATAAATGTTTATTGAATTGAATCATCTTAACCATTTCAGATTCTTCAAATAAAAGCATCACACAGGTTGTCTTGTTAGTATATAACCATGGACACCATCTCATTCAGGTGTTTACTGAAATAAACAAAAACATAATTTTACCATACTTAACAAGGGAATACATATAAAAGTATTTATGAAGCAAATGACTAAAGCAAGGTACCAATGTTATCTTTAACTCGCCTGTGTCATATATTATATTAAAACATGATTATCAAGTTGTAACTTCAGAGAGCTGTATTTTCATGGGAAGGTATATTTTATTATCCAGGATTTCTCACTTATTAGGAATATTTTAGTTTTCTAGGCTTCTAATAGTTAATAATTCTTGAAAAGGGGGCTTAATGTTGTAGAATTATCAACAGGGTGTGTATGTGTGTTTTTTTAATTCATCCCCATTGTGACTTTAATGTCCAATTATATGCAGGAGAGTGACAGTTCCGTCTCCTGAATTGTATAAATGCCCAATAAAATAAAAATGCTTATTTTAAAAAGAACTCTTTGCAATGTAAGGGGTGTATACTGAAAATACCCTTTGCCCCTTTGGGGTCTCTGGGTGAAGGAAGGGTCAGTGGCGTCTTAGAAGAAGGTCTTTGCACCCCATTACACAGCCAAGTTACAGAGACTCTAGTGTGTCAGAGAAAAACTTTTGACCTAGTTGTTGGGAATTTCACAGCTCCTTTCAAAACGAAGCTGAGTCATAGTGAAATGATACCATTCCCAATACTAAGGGTATTTGGGGAAATATGTCTTTCGTAACTACCATTACTTAATTGTAACTGCTTACGTTTAAGCTTTCATTTGGAATGGTAAACACATATAAAATACCAAAGTAATAACAAATGTTTCTTTTAAGTGTTCTTATTTTATTGGCATACAGGTACTAGTCATAAATTACAGCTTTGAAAAAAGCTATAAAAATATGTGACAGAATATATACAGAATAATCTGTATTCTCTTAGTGTTTGTGTGTGTGCATATATGCATACATACTAGCATACATAGTATATATATATACATTAAGAGAATACACATACATATATGTATATATAGATATATAGGTATATTATAACTGTAAAACTATGAAGGCATTTTTGTTGTTGTTATTCTTGTTTTTGGTGAATTTTGATCCAGTGGAGTAGCAAATCTGATCCCAGAACTCGGTTTTTCAACAATAAGCATTCAAGCCTAAATCATAAACGCTTCCTCTGTTTGCCTTTGTTAACGCTGACATAGAATTTAGGTCCACCCAACAAAACCCTGCTTGTTATTGCAGGTACCAAACATCGCCTCAAGGACATTCTCAGTTTGCCCTGCCATTCTTGGAATAGAACTAAAAATGTTATAAAACTAAGACACGTGTATCTGGCTAGCCTGGCTCATTGGTTGAGCATCAACCTATGAACCAAGAGGTCACGGTTCAATTCCTGGTTAGGGCACATGCCTGGGTTGTGGGCTCAATCCCCAGTGGGGGGCGTGTAGGAGGCAGCCAATCAATGATTCTCTCTCATCATTGATGTTTCTATCTCTCTCTCCTTCTCCCTTCCTCTCTGAAATCATTAAGAATATATTTTTAAAAGCGTGTAAAATAATGTTATGTTCAAAACCTTTTGTTATTTTTCTCTGAAATATATGGATGCTTGAATGAACTCAAAGGGTCTATGGCAAAAAAAACAACAACTTTAAATAGCAATTAAGACTTTTTTTCTTATTCTAGCATATAAAGAGAAGGAGATGTAATGGTTTTAGTAATTAAGGATGCAGACTAATGCACACATTTTGCAGTACCAATAAAAACTTTCTGTTATCATCTCTGTTTTTAAGAATGAAGAAGGCATTTCCTTAATGCACTTCAGTGGTTCCCTTGCCAGCTCTGTTAAGACTCAGAATTTGATAACAACATTTCCAAATTGTAAAAAAATAAAAAAAAAATTAATAGCATAAAAGTGAATTCAGTCCAACTTTCCAAATCAGTTAACCCAAAGGTTAAGTGCTACTGCACTTGACCTAAGAGAGCGTTTGGTTCCCTTTTATAAGACCTGAGTGTAAAGAATAAAGACAGCATTTTCCTTCTTCTCTTTTTTAAAGAAGCCACATGTAATGTTCTCTGAGTTAAGTTTTACCATTCATAATGAATGCAGTCTCGCCATTCAAATGCGACCATAAGTACACAGAAGATAAGAATTTAATTAAATGTAGATTAAAACCAAACAGGAAAACACACTCGCTGATAATTTTATCCCATCCTCTGGCCATATTTTTTATACTTCCTTCTTGTTCTTCTTTGGGCTATAGCTTATCAACATGCCGATAGTGCCATAACTCATTACATCTGATGGTTCGGCGGAAATGTGCAGGCTCTGTGCTCGGATTTCCAAGGCACTTACAATGCAAAGCATGTAAATGTCTCTGTTAAATATATTAGTGTGGTAACCCTGGTGCAAAGAAAGTGATTCTGAAGAAATCCGTAAGCCTCTCACAAGATGCATTAGTATTGCACAATAGCTGTGGAATTCTCCAAGTGGAACCAATTCAAATATTCGCATGTATGAGGCATGGCTTCACATTTTGAGGTTGAGCTCCCTTAGTGGTTGGCAACTTTGAGTGCCAACTTGCTTAGCTTACCTCCATGTATGTAGAATTGGGTACATAGGCATTTATATCTCTTTGGAGGAGAATGGTGTCTCTTTTCATGGTTGACTGTCATATAGTACTAACACAATATCTTTGTGCTTGAGTGTCGCTCTCATTGCTCTTACATAAAAGTTCTCTGAATGACCTCCTACTAGTTCATTTGAATCTGTTGAGATTGTGAAGGTAGAGGCCACAAAACATCAATGATAAAAGTCAAAAGAGACAGAAGGCTTTTGTTAGTAAGACAATTGGTATATATTATCTATGCTTAATCAGTTCATCTAATTTTTTTTCTAAAAATTCTTATTGTAGAAATAGTCAATGAACAGTTAGAAAAAAATCTTGGTCATGGTAAAGAAAGGCTCTAAACCAAACACAATTTTTTTTAACTTTTTAAAATATTGCTGAAATTATTGGGGTGACATTAGTTAATAAAATTATATCGTTTTCAGGTGTACAAATCTGTATCATCTGTGTATTGTATTGTGTATTCACCATTCAAAGTCAAGTCTCCTTCCATCACCATTTGTCTCCCTTTCACCCCTTCTCCCCTCCCCCACGCCCCTTGACCTTTGGTAATCACCATACTGTTGACCTTGAGGTGTTTGTTGTTATTGTTGTTGTTTTGCTTAATCCCTTCACTTTTTACACCCAGTCTCCCAACCACACACTTCTCTAATAGCTGTTAGTCTATTCTCTGTATCTATGAGTCTGTTTCTATTTTGTTCATTGGATTCCACTTAGCATAATACTCTACAGGTCCATCAATGCTGTTGCCAAAGATAAGTTTCCCTTCTTTTGTATGGGTCAAGTAGTATTCCATTGTGTAAAGGCATCACACCTTTTTTTATCCACTCATCTACTGATGGGCACTTGGGCTGCTTCCAAATCTTGGCTATTATAAATAACGCTACAGGTAGGTGTATGCAAGATTTCTCCTGGCCACATCAATGAGTGTCAATGACAGAAAACAAACAAATTTGTATTTGGTAAGGCTTTGTCAAGGGCAAAACAGAGGGGGGAAAAATGAGACTAATATTTATCCAATATCTACTATGTGATGAAATTTTATATGGTATTTTATTAAAATCTTTACAAAACAAAACAGAAACACACTATAGACTGAACCCACATCTCACAGATGCAGAAACCAAGTCTCGGGAGTGCAGCTGAGAGATTCCAGAACAAGCGGAGGGCTGTCCCTGCAGAAATCTATCCTAGATTCTGCAACACACTGCAGACGGAGTGGTCATCGCTCATTGTATGCGTATTTTATCTGCAGTGAAATTGCCTTATTAAATCAATTATTTGTAAAAGCACCTTATAATATTTTATCTGCAGTGAAATTGCCTTATTAAATCAATTTGTAAAAGCACCTTATATGCTTCCATATACTAAAATCTGTTTTTAAATTTTATAAATGGTGTATAAAATTGTGATCTCTAGATCGATATTATTCAGAGAAAATGCAATTAGGTTAGTAGAATAACATCTTCCAGGATTTTATAAAAACAATACATATTTCTAAGTTACATGTTAGAAAGTTATTTCCATCACGATTTTATGGGAGTGCTCGAGAGATGAGGAATTTTACCCTACACACCGTGTGTGTCTATTTTGATCATGTATCTTTGGTTACCACACTCTGAACTGGTCTCTTATGGCTGAAATAAGCAAGTCATGCTCAGGGTTTGTTTGATTCAGAAGAACAACCTGGCACAGCACGACCAGTTTGACCAAGAGGGAAATTGGTTGAAATGTGTCTTAGAAACAACTCTGACATCTTAAATGTCAGTGTAAGAAATCTATTTGAAGGGAAACATACAAAAAGAATTTCCATAAAAACGGGCTTACCCTGGAACAGAGCTGCTAAAGAGAGCTTCGACCAGCCAGGATATTTTAGCTCTACCCTTTGTCCTGGGGAGACTGTGTTCTCATCAAGCCCTGTAATAACCGAATTATCAGTTCAGCCTGCAGACTTTTAAGCGAACGCAAGGTAGATTTTCCAATCAGATTTGGTAATTTCTTCAGAGTATTCTGTATGTTAATCAGGGGCAAGTTAGTAGGGAAAAGTGAAGAGGAAAAATGTTCCCCCACCCATAATCGCACCGTGCAGACGCTAACATTTTTACTGATGCTCCGAAGTACAAATGTGATTTATTCCCACCTTTCCAAACTGTGCAGTGGTTATACGGGAGAACCAAAATAGATGGCAGGAGTCTGTATGGCGAGGAAGAAATTACGTGTCTCAAATCATTAAATAAAAATAATTACAACAGAGACTAGAAGTTAAGGTGTCATTAAAATATTTCTGTTAATGGGTAGTTAGAGTCATCTCATGGCAGTGGCAAAACTGGAAGTCGGGTTGTAGCGAATGCACGTTACAGCATTAAACAATAACACATTCTTCCCGGGAAAACGAAAATGACAGGTGTAGCCATTGATGCTTCAAGCATATACTCTGACCTCGAGCTCACAATCTGCTACAGTCTGTGGAGCGCGTACTGCGGAGTCAGAATTATGCTGAGGAAAAGGACTAGAAAATGGTGTATGGGAACTTCATCTTATTCACTGAAAAATATGTATTTCAATGTCTTACAGAGATAACATTTAAAAAAATAAAATGGAAATGAACATCTCCCTGACTGCTTGCTTCTCTCCCTCATTTTCTTAAGCACAGAAAGAGGTTTAGGAGCAATGGAGGCTATGTTTTATATAGCTTTTTAAATGGATGATGCTGTGGTATTTGACCCGAGGTAGATTTTTTTAAAAAAAGAAAGTTCTTCAGCCAAGTGTCTCCTCGTTATAGTTGAAACTGGATTCTTGCTGCATTTTTTATTTAAATGGTTTGCCTTGATGATCAGGGCTCGTAGATTTCAGGATTATGCAAAAGATGAAAATAAAACTAGCATTAGTCGAATTCATATTTCTGAAATACATTCATTATTACATTCTGCACTTCTCTACAGATCATTACTTTGTGCTTGGTTTTGCTCATATTTCCAATTTTGTCTAATTCCCAGTCACAATTTTTACATTATAACCCACTGAAGTTTTTTTTTTTTCATTTCAGTAACCATTATTTGAATCATAAAAAAAAACACAAAATGCATTACTGTATTCATAACGTACTGCTCATGTGACAGTTTTTGAACTTTAATATTCTTTTCTGTAATGTGCCGGCTTAGCAGCCTATAAAAGAGACATATTGTTTGTAATGTTTCCTGCCCACCACAAATGATGAGATGCTGGGGTTTGTAAAATGGCAGTTTTCTAAATTTGTGATTCTTCTGTGTTCCGAGTTGTACATCTGCTCAGCACAGACTTTTCGAGACTATGAACTTTAATTGAGGCAAAATAATGAGGGTTCAGGGACCACCGATAGGGAGTGCAGGTGCCCGCTGCAGATCAATGGATTATTTACTCCTTTGTCAGAAACAGGAAACAGTTGGTTGCTGGTGGTGACTGCGCGCATATTTTAAAGCCTGTGTACATATTTTCTCCTTCCTTGTCAACCCGGAATGGTTTAAATAGTGCTTCGTTTATGATTTAGCATGACTCTATAGAACAAGCAAACAAACACTTGTTCTGTTTTAATAATTAACCACCTTGTCTGCCAAAGAACTTCCTCAGTGATTTCAAGGACATGCGACATCCTATGAGCTCCCAGCCCTTGCCTCTCTCACCTGGTTGGGTTGCTGTCATAAACACTCTGTATAATTGTCTAAACATTTTTCTGCCTCTCTTTGCAGACATTTTTAAAGTAGAAAACCTTTTTTTTTTCTCCAAAATACATAGGGAAATCTAAAATATAAATTGTAGACATTTTTCTGCCTCTCTTTGCAGACATTTTTAAAGTATAAAGCCTTTTTTTCCCTCCAAATACATAGGGAAATCTAAAACCTAAATAGTATAGAGTTTTAGAATTCCATTAGGACACCCTAAGAGTTTGTATAGGATTTTCAAACCACTTGAGTCAAATTTTCTCAAGATGTAATTGGGAGGTGGAGGGGGGGAGAATCCTTTTCTGAGTGCATAAAGCAAGCACAGAGCGCTTGCAGGAGGCATCTGATTTCTGCCTGTGTTGGAACTACCTCTGACTCACCTGAGCAGGACCAACCTAAGAGGCCAGGGTCCAGGGTCCAGGGTGCTGCAAAAGGGGGGTGTGCTCCTCGCTCAGGCTCCTCATTAGCAAACCAAACAAAGGGCTGTAGGATGCCTGGCATTAACTACAGTTTCCACCGTGACAAGTGACTTTTTGTGTTACATAATGATATGCTGGGAATTTAAATCGGAGGTTCTGGAGATCAGTGGTTTAAATTCTAATGATGGGTTTTGTGGCGTGAATGTCTGACTTTTAACACTCGGAGGTTGGAGACCATAGAAAGCACACCGTCAACTTTGTACACAGAGCCCACACTTGGACAGCTGCCCTGAACCCGCAGGCAGTTCACAGGCCTCATCTCGCCACCACAAATGTCATCCGGGGACCTGTTCTTGGGAAAAGTCTCCATTTTTACTGTAAATCTCCCTGCATTCCCTTTGGAGTTGGGTTTTCTGCTGGAAGTCTGAATTATGTTGGAAACAACTGCCACTGGAGAAAAACAAATTTGTTGGAGAAAAACAAACTTCAGTTTTGGAAATGCAAATGATTGAGCCTAAGTCCATTAAATAATCGGTAACTTTAAAGTACATTTGACCAAAACATGATACTTGACAATCTGATTAATCTGCTCTTAATTGTGAAAATATTTTGATAAAAATAAACTGGTGTTTTCCTTACTAACTATATAGTCATTGCTAGATCATGTAATATAATAATTCATCTTACCGTCCACAAAGTGGTGACAAAAATATTATATATAGAAATAAAAATAATACTTTAATTTTTAGTCATACCAAATAATTGCTACCAGGTAAACGTGTCATTCTTTAAGTGAGGATTAGATTTTGTATTGCTTGTTACAGTAAATGTTTATACTCAGTATGGGTGTGTCATTCTTTAAGTGAGGATTAGATTTTGTATTGCTGTTACAGTAAATTTTTATACTCAGTATGGATGTTATAACAGTTAGCATTTCTAATATGTTATATGTTTTAAGAATACTGTACTTATGCTTAGATTTTTCACTCATGCCTACTAAATACTACATGCAAATACTCACTGCTTGATATTTTTCTCTGTTGCTAATTATAATAGCAAATGTACTTATCAAGGTAAAGTTGAATGTCCCATCAGTAGGAATAAGGCACAAGTGAAATCCATTTTTCCCCCAGTCGTGTTGATGCGGGTTGTTAGTTTAGCATCAATACAATTTCCTTTGAGTCCAAAAGCTATAATGGGAGTCAGGGGAAATTACAGTTAGGAACTTTGAGAGATGTGGTTGCTTCATTGCTATTGATCAAAGGGCTTATATTAAAAGACAAGTTGGCGTTATTTAATTTTTGAGCAACTATTCAACTAGAATTCTATATTCAACTGTCTTCATAAAGAATGTCTTAGTTCTACTGTCTTGAAAACATGTGTTGTCAGAAGTAGAATGATTCATTGGAAAATGTATGCTTTTTTCTCAGCAGCAGCAAGTGCTAAGTTCAGGCTCCAAAACTCCGTCAGACCACATGGAGATGAGAAGTTTGAGATGCAGGGACGTCAGTGAAAAGTCTCTGAGTAAAAGATACCCGGGGTGCAGTCTTTGTCTAGCACCCCTGCTCTCTAGAAATGAATATTGTACCTGAGTTTCTTGTTCTATGACCTGCTTTTCTAATTGAATCTAATTTCTCAAAAAGAAATTAGAAATGTGAATTGTAAGAGAAAAGTGAGTGACTTATTTTTTATCAATAGAGGTCAAGTCTAGGATATGTTCCCCCCTTTCTAACACAGATGTGTCTGAGGGATAACAGAGAACAAAACCAGGACATGATTTGTAAGCCCAAACATGACTGTTGCAAAATCGGCCCTGCCTGTAGCCGACTGAAGGAGCTACTGTTAGGAGGATGTCTGTTATGGGCGGACAAGTTTGCCATCCTTACAGTCCTTCAGCAGGTCTGCTTTCCTGCACTTTGGGATGATGGGGGGTTGGGGGGAGGGATTTAACGTGTGTGTGTGTGTGTGTGTGTGAGAATAATCGTAGCAGCAGTCTCAGAAGAAACAGGGAAAGCTACCTCTGTTTTCAGGAAAATATTTATGCATTCAATGAAAATGTGGCAAAATGCTAGAACCTTTATTGTCTTGAACATGAAGCTTGATTTTTTAGGAAATAAAAATCCCGTAAGAAAAGCATTGGAGGCTTCATAATGATTTTATTGACATAGTAAAACATTATTTTCCAGCTGAAGTTTTGAGTCTATAATAAAACCTTTATGTCAAAAATTACCCTCGTGCCAGGAGATGAAAGCATGCTGCCAGCCTTGCAGAGATGCCATTCGCAGAATACCTTCTGATGATTACGGGTCTCTCTCTTCTGTAAAGTTCTAGGGAAAGTATATTTTAATTAGCTCCCACTTGATACTACTTCGTACACACTGCCCAGCTCTGACCCAACGTCTGATCATATAGAATACATTACAAAAGAGCTGGCCATTTGAGTGCTTTAATATAGCTTTGTATTAATGTCAAACACCATTTAGACAAGGCATTAAAAGTGTTATTTTAATGACTGAAGTGTGTTGGGGAGAAGAGGCGTAATCCTTATAGGAAGAACATTTTCAATTAGCTCTAAAATATTAATTTGTCCATATAACTACATACTCTAATGTATTTGGCTACAAAACATCTTATGAATAATACATGCTAGGATCCACTGGTCTTCCGATGTAACTAATACTGCCTTTAACAACAAGGGTTGCTAATTTTATAACCACCATGAATCAGTTAAAACAAAAAAATAATAATTTTTTAAGAACTTGATCATTTTTAATGTGGCAGGCTTTTCTGTACCCCCCAAAGTAATTTGTAAGGCTTTAAATAAAATATGCAATCTCTAGCTAGTAAGATATTGAATAGGTTTTAAACATGATATGGATATCTGTCTTAACATTTTAAGGGTATTTTTATGTATGTGTTTACATGGTGAGTATAAGATATTCTCCCTGGAAACAATTTCTCACCGCGGAAAGTGTGAAAATATGAGAACAAAAAATAGCTGCATACCTTAATCCTACTATTGTGTTTCTGGGAACTGAAAAATGTGGCTGCTCTGGCTTTACTCTCCTGGAATATCTCCCTGTAGCCTTATCTTTCCATTGTGCTGCCTGTTTATTGCAATATCTTGGCATTGGCTTTCATGGCAGTGCATGTGGCCGTACCTTAAGGTGAGTGAGAATCACATCGGCAAAAACCCTGTAGCCCTTTTGAAAATATGCTGTCTGTCCCTGCAGCTAAGCAGAAATCTGGGGTTCCTTCATAGACTTCTCAGGGGCTGCCCCTGCAACTCTCAAATGCTTGAATGCTATGCTCCAACGTGAAACTCTGGTCTCCTGGCGTGGATGGCCTTAAAGTTCCTGTTACACAACACTGGAGCAGCTGGGGAAAAACTCTGTTGGCCAGTCAAAGGTTGCACGCATCCTGGCAAATGCCCCCAAACAGACTAACAAAGTAGGAACAATGGCTGTCCTATAGGTAGGCCTGAAGAGCATACGTCCTCTCTCGCTCTCCTCATGACACGCGTGGTCATCAGTGGCACTGGTCACATTTCGCCTGATTAATTCTCACATATATGAAAACTGGATTTAATGTAATATAACTCCCCTGCCGTGTAAGGCTGGGCAGGGGGGAGGGGAGGGAAATGCTGAGTCTCTTAGCAGAGCTAAGCCACACAAATGCAGTTTTTCAACTAGGTAAAGGGGGCTTTTGTAGTAGATTTCATGCAGCAGTTGGCATTGGCAGGATTGCAAAAAGAGATGTATTCTGTTGTGCTCTGTTTGATCAAGTGCTAAACCCGTGTGATCAATAGAGAGACAGATGTCGGGTGCAGATGGCGATGCCGTGATACCTGGGGCAGCGCGGGCCTGCCAGAATGACAGAATGGGAACAGGGAAGAGCAGCAATGCAACAGAATGTGACAAATGAAATTAGGGTTTATACCAGTCGATAATTTACAGCTAATACAAAGTGACAGAATTTTTCAGTACCCAGTGTATTTTACTTCCAGTAATGCTATAGCCAATAAAGGCATATTTCATGCACCCTAATAAAATGAAAGCTGTGGGGAAATATAGTCCAACCATTTTTTATTATGTTACAACTTTTAAAATTGGTCCCTGAGAGAATACTAATAGCATGCAAGTCTTGTTAGAGTGACGTCTAAAGGCATTTTTATCTCCAAATTTATAGCAGCCCTGTCACTTGCTCTCATTGGATAGTGGACTAGACTCGTAAGTTGAAGACAGATAACTCTAGTGACCAAAATGCATATGCTTTGCTTTAAAAGCTATATTATTTAATCCTCTTTACGTCTATTTATTTATTTTTTAAATGTGTTTTAGATAAGGATGAAGGAAGAGGGAGAGAGAGATAGAAACATCGATGAGAGAGCAACATCAGTCGGCTGCCTCCTCCACACCCCGTACTGGGCATGTGCCCTGGCCAGGAATTGAAGTGGTGACCCCTTGGTGCATGGGACGACACTCAATCCACTGAGCCACACTGACCAGGCTCGTTAAGTCCATTTATAAAATTATGAAAACAATTATCAATTGCAACTTATTAAATAAACATTTCAATATTCTACATTAATTGGAATGTTTAAGCAGTCGCCTGTGTAATTAAAAATGAACATCTAAACACATATTAAAATTTTTCCTTCACTGCTTCCAGGCCAAAAGCCAGAGTTAATATGTTTGAAATATAGTTTATGGCTCTATAATTCAAAATACATTGATAAATACTCTGAAGTGATAACCTTTGAGGGCATGGTTAGTGAATCTATTGATGTCCTTTTGTGACTTGGCCAAATTCCACGAATTCTTGAGCACACACATACACATCTGCTGTAGTCTGGGAATGACATAGGGCGGATGAGCAGAGCCATCGCTAAGCAAAACTTATGGAGGACTCTTTCCGTTTCATTCTACTCTTTCCTCCTTTGTCTCTCCTCCTCTTGGGCTGCTGGTGTTCTGAAGCTATGCTGTGTCTGCAGAAAATAACCTCACAGAACAGCTCCTCAGCCTGGGACCTCCCTCTCCAGCCCCTCCCAGCTTTATTAAGTAGTCACTGAGCAATATAATCCTAGTAGCCTTTTCCAGGGTCTTTGTAACCACTGAGCACACACATACACATCTGCTGTAGTCTGGGAATGACATAGGGCGGATGAGCAGAGCCATCGCTAAGCAAAACTTATGGAGGACTCTTTCCGTTTCATTCTACTCTTTCCTCCTTTGTTTCTCCTCCTCTTGGGCTGCTGGTGTCCTGAAGCTATGCTGTGTCTGCAGAAAATCACTTCACGGAACAGCTCCTCAGCCTGGGACCTCCCTCTCCAACCCCTCCCCACTTTATTAAGGTAGTCACTGAGCAATATAATCCTAATAGCCTTTTCCAGGGTCTTTGTAACCATATCCAAGTGCAACTCTAAAGTTGGAATGCTCACAATCAAGGACTGTCTGATGGAAGGCATGTTGGAGAGTATAGGAATTTCCTAACACTTACTCAGGTTCAGTAATGGACAGTAAGACCCATGACTACCTATAACATTGACAAGTGCATATTAGTAATACTAGGAGATAATCCATGCTTTTAACACCTTTTCCTAATTGCCTTTGTGTAGATAACAGTGAAGATACAGGACATATCTATCAGTGGCAATAATCACCAGCATCTTTCATTAGCTCACATGGAAATATTTACAGATTATGACTTCAGTTGTAGGGGCACAAGATCATGATATTCAATACAGTTCTGAAAATTTGGGTAGTGTTTCCTACCAAGATATTGCTTGGCAGCTGAAAATCACACACATACACACTTATACACACACACTCCATTTATTTACCCCACATAACAATAATAGTTATTTTATGTAATAGCTCTGCCAAATTATACCCATTATCCATAGTTGCATGAAAATTCAAGCTAATCTTAAATACAGATGAACCCATGGCTTTAAAATTAATATTTATAATTATTAAAAGTAAGAGATCAATAATATTCTAGATATTTCAACAGCTATGTTTTGGGGTTTGCCAGTTGTTCTTCATTCTATTTTAACAACAAAAAAAATTCTTGCTTTATTTTTAGGAGCCTCATTTGACATTTTAGTAACATCCATCCAAAACCTCGACTAGATCTTCCTTAGTTATTCTAATCTATCCACTATGGGAGCTATAACAGAAAGCAGTTCTCACTCTGAAGACTCATACAGAGTTTGCCTCAGGTAGTTGGTCTATTACAACCTGAATGAACCATTCATTTTGGAAGACATCCACAGCTGGACCCAGAATCATTATAGGAAACTCATGCTTGAAAGTAAAGGCCTTCTGGTCTTTGTTAACAGGGATCTCTTTATTTGGATCAAGACATTCCCTCCCAGAGATATTTTTAATATGCCATTTGATAGGACCCAGTTAGAGATTAGCAAGTTTATAAGGTATTAAACTGGAGTCGGAGCTTTATGTAGCTTCATTTCACATCTAACGATGAATAAAGTTTAGGCTCATAGAAAACCATTTCTTTTCATTTGCAAGCTCTAAAACCTCACCTGGAGTTGTATCATGATGGCAGTCTTTATTGGCATGGCATCTTCACTTTACTCCATCTGTCAGTTTTAGTTTCTGAACTAGTTGAAAGAACCAAAGTACCAGCTTTTTCATTTGAAAAATGAAGAAAGTGAGGCCCTTATAAATTAGATGGATTTCCTGCATTTGCAGTAGTACATGCTCTGTCAGAATCCAGTTCTCTTGACTTGGTCATCATGGCCAAAGGTAGATAGAACACTGGCTGAGCTGGGTTCTTTTACTAGGGCAATATCAGCCTTAAACATTCTTCACAAGTTGACTCAAATCCCATCTCTTTTCCTGAGGCTTCCCCATCTACTGTTGGCATCATGATTTTGCGACTCCCCTCAACTCCTGTAAGAAACGATGTCTGTATGACCATACAATCTTCAGAACAATCCTAGGAAGCAGAAGCTATTACCCCATTTTGCAGAAAAATGAACTGAGGCTCACAGACAATAAACTATTACCCTAAGTAACATGGCTAAAAAAAATGAACAAATTATAATGGAATATACAACACAATTTGCATCTTGACAACCTTTTATTTTTATTTTTTAATATATTTTATTGATTTTTTACAGAGAAGAAGTGAGAGGGATAGATAGGGCTAAAGAGCTTGTTTTCATAAAAATGAAATCAAAACACTGACAAGTTTAATTTTGTGGAACAATGATTTTTTTTTTTTTAATATATTTTATTGATTTTTTACAGAGAGGAAGTGAGAGGGATAGAGAGCTAGATACATTGATGGGAGAGAAACATTGATCAGCTGCCTCCTGCACACCTCCTACTGGGGATGTGCCCGCAACCAAGGTACATGCCCTTGACCGGAATCAAACCTGAGACCCTTGAGTCCGCAGGCCGACGCTCTATCCACTGAGCCAAACTGGTTAGGGCTTGACAACCTTTTAAAATGCACTAAGTTATGCCATAGTATTTTAGTTTCACCTGCCTCTATGCCAGAGGTCTTTTTACAGATAATGTAAGTCTTCAAAGACATATTTCTATGGGTGTTATGAACATTTGGTATGCAAGATCCACTGGCATCTCAGCATATAGATCCAATGGCATCTAAGGCTTGCCTAAGAGTCCAGCATCGTGGGACAGGAGAGGAGAAACCTACTACCCTTCTTTTATGAGTACAGGCTGAGCACTTTGAGAGAACTGCCCATGTATTCTTTCACCCTCTGTGCTTCACACCGCCTTTACCATAGTGTGTGTTCCATGAATAGAGGTTGAGTAAGTAGCTGAATAAATTAATGATGAAAATTGTCCCTTATTTGTCACCTTATATTTTGTGCTACGTAATCTGACCAGGTAATGCTGGCTTATAATTGACAAATTCAAGAATAAAATAAGTCAGTTAGACCTGTGCTCTGAAAGGTTTTTGGTTTTTGTTTTGTTTTGCGTTTTTCTAAATTATTACTCTTTTTATAAGTACCCAATCCATGCATTTAGCTATAGAGAGGCTAAGGAAAATTCCATGATGCTCCATGAATGCAATGCTGGGCATTTCTGCTTTTGCACCACTAATGCCTCTTTGGATTCAAAGTGACTTAACCCATTGGTTGGTATAAAAATATCAGTTTCTCTGAATTCCTTTACAAGCCTTTGTGTATTGCTTCCCCTCTAAATAATATATTTAACTCAGAAAAGTACAGGGCAATGGAAAGCAAGATATTGTACAGCTTTTCGAGTATGAACATTTTCTAAAAAGTTACAAGGATTTTGATTTAAAAACAGTGATACCAAAAGTATAAATTGTATTATTTGATCCCCAGCAATAGAGTGGAAAATTAAATCAGTAGTATAAGGACTGAAGGAAATAAATGCAAAGAAACTGATGGGTATAGTATAGAAAAAAAACATTTCAGAAATTATTTGAATGAAAATATTAGTAGTGGATTCTTTGAGTGTTGTTCCTTCCCATAAAACATGTGTATGATACATGTTAACGCATGTTTGGCCCTTTGAAAGAATCGTTGAACATTAATTATACTGCCATACGTGTTCATAACCTACTCAGGATTATGTGTCTGATAATATTAGTTCCACGATGGTGCAAGGTCTTAGAACGAAGTATTTAACTTTCCCTACTTTGTTAAAATTTTTAGCACTCTGAGTGACAGCACGCTGGCCCTACTTTGTTAAAATTTTTAGCACTCTGAGTGACAGAAGCACGCTGATTTATTGATTGATTGATTAATTGATTGATTTTTTGTAATGGAGTTTTTGGTAACACTGGGTCCACAGAGGTAACACAAATCCTCCTCTCCATAAAGACAGCCACCAAGGGTCCTGATTACAGGAGGGGTCATAGCTCACTCCACTATCTAGCCTCTCAAACCTTCATTTTGGTGTCACCTATATCATGTTAAACTGGCATAACTCCCTGTGAATGGGCACGATGCCAGCATAACAGATGGCGCTGAGCTGGGCATGCCAAGGGACCAGTATGTGCATCAAGTTTGACTATTAGAAATGGAGTTTCCATCCAGGACTGCAGTGCATATCAATATTTTTGAACATGTATAGTTTTATTTTTAAAATTAATGCCCCATTAACACACACACACACACACACACACACACACACCTGTCACCATTGCTTTAGAATTTTTTAAATTACATGCTTAATCAGATTTTGAATATAAATAAATCCAGACTCAGTGGTACAGTACTGATAACACATGATAGAATATTTAACCTTAGGTCAGTGTTTCCAGTCTAGTTACATTGTTAAAATTGAGATCTTTATTAGTATGAATAGTGTTAGTCATATTCATTTATTTGTTGAACCAGCTTTTTTAAAATTCTTATTCAAATTTCTCTAGGTGATTGTGAATTATATGTAATAAATATACATATTTACAGAGAATACATACTACAGAAAAAATATAAATACATCAGTCAGAGTGACTTTATTTCTCTCGTTTTCATAGTTTCACTTGCTCTATCCAGCTTACAAAAACAGTCTGTGATCTAAGAAGTAAAACAAACAAACAAAAATCCCAATAATTTAGGACAGTGGAATTAGAAACATACATAAATCCTGAATTTAGGGTTTTTGTAGCCAATACCTATTTTCTGAATTCCTAGCATACAGAATATTAGCAATTGCCTATTATTCCACATATGCAGCAGACAATAGAGGTTGGAAAGCTAAACAGGGCCACTCTTCTCCAGGAGTAAAAGTCTGAAATCGAAAATATAAATCACTTCCCAAAAGGCAACTAGAGCCAGCAACAGAGTAGCAAACGGAATGTGCTGTCTAGAGCCAATGCCTTCTAGGACAATACGTCGAGCAGGTGATATTTTACAATCTGCCCTGGTTGCAGCTTCCAGGGACTCTCCCGTGCCATTCCAAGTCAAATCATTAAGAGAAGACAGCGGAGCAGATAGTTTGGAAGCAACCGATTCTCTGCTCATCCCTGTGCTGTGTCCGTCATATAAAGTGACTTTATGTAACAGTCACAACAGTCATCTGAGAGTGGACAGGATAATCCCCATTTTCCAGATGACAAAACTGTGTCTCAAAAGAATAAAGTGCATTTGCCCAAAGTCACACACGATGCCAAATAGCCAGAGCTGGGTTTCTCACCCAGGTTCTTCTGATCTTAAAAACGCCAGTTCTCTACTCTGTCACAATGATCAACTTTGGTTCCCTAGCAAACGGAGGAAAACCAATAAGCAGGCCTGGCGATTCACTAAAGGTTTGGGGTTGCTCTTCAAATATAAACAAAGGGGGTCGCGAACCAATGGACCTATAACCAAATACAGCCAACCGGCCCAGCCGCGGAGGAGCATTGCAGAGCAGTTTCTACTGATGCAGAAACTGAACAGGAACTGAATCGTAAGCTAATTACTTTCAGGGCTGGGCAATGAGAGGATACAGCTACTTGAGTAGGATATTTTATTGATTATATTTTCATCCTGTGGTCTTCTTTTGAGTTAAAAATAATCAGTGGGTATCTAGGACTTTCTTTGATCGTCTAGGACTATAGTATAAGCATAAGATACTAGCAATAAACAAGTACGTTTCCTTGCCCTCTGCTACATGAGCCAAACTTTAAAATTTCAGGGTTTAAAAGCTAAGTCACATTTAAAATTATTTATCTTGAGGAAAGTATAGATTTTGTGAAAATATTTTGAAACATAGGAAATGCAGTGTGTGCGTGTATGTATAAACAGGGTGGGGCAAAAGTAGTTTTACAGTTGTGAGTACTCGAAACAGAGTTTATCCTTGCATTATTATTTATTATTGTATTATTTTCCACACAAAGAACTGTAAACCTACTTTTGCTTCACCCTGTATACTCATTAGAAAGTAGTCAAAATCAAATTACAACAAAAATTAATTTTGGAAAACAATGTTTTGCAAAATACATTTAGGATTTTCACAGATAAGTTTCTTCTATTATAATTAGAAGGTTAATAGATATTCCTGTTTTCCTATTGTTAATTATTACTTTTATTACTTTTTTCTATGGTTCACTGAACCAATCGTTTTTTAAAAAACTGTTTTCTTTTGGGAAAAAACAATCTCACGGTTTTCCACGGATTCAAAGAATGTTGTTGTAATAAGCTAGATTGTGCTCAAGAACGTGAGAGGGAGTAACTGTCTCATTCTTAGACCCTTGACTCTATTATATTTCATTTGCAAAATGTGTTTTTTTGTGATTGTTTTTTCTTTTAGTTTCCTGGTACATTGTTGATACGATTTCGGGGTATTTTATACAATTTTGTGAATGACTTACATGATGTAATGCACTGAAATACATAGTAAGGTGTTTTAAAATCTGTCATTGCCAGTTAGCAGAAAAAGAACACCAAGTATTCAATAAGCATTTTTACAAGGATTCAAATTCAGAACCCCTAGTGTGTAGAGAAGTTTGGTTTCCCTGTCTCCACCTCTCTCCTCTCCTTCCAGCAAACACAGGCTCTAATTTTCAGAATTCATAAAGACCTTTGATTTTAAACAGTTAGTACTAAGTTCTCGGTTTCTTTTAAGAGCAAAATTCTTACAGATTTCAGGAGCAAGTAAGTGGTCAGTATACAGTGTGTCACTTATTTCAGAACACAGCTGATGTATCTGTTACAGGTTTTTGTTTTCTTTTACCATGAACTATCCTCGCTAAGTCCCTCAATCACTGAATACAGACTGTGTTATAAAAAATCACAATACCTATTATCTTTTGGTTGTATATTTCTTATTACTCTTGTAGTTAATGAGGAGAGCCTTTAAATGTACTAAAACAGCACATAGAATGGGTTGTTTAGAATTTATGTGTCTTTTCCTATTTTTCCCAGGTCATTCAAACCACTGCCAATTTCCCCTTAATAAAGCGAATCTCCAGTTCTGCATTTAGCCACAGTATGCCAGTACAATTTACATTTTGATTCACCATAAAATTTTAACTTTTCATATTATTTCATTCTAGAGTTCCACTTGCTTATTTAATAGATTGTCCTTTGATCTCATGGAGACAGTTGCATTTTACTTCTCTAATGAAGCTTGTATTATTACAGCCAAGTAAATGTTGCACCAAATGGTAGAGGAAATCCCGAAGGGAAGTATGCCTTTTTTCCATGGAGGCTGGAGAACAGCAGCATAGTTCGTTTTTGAGAGTTATCAGACGGTTTGTCCCCAAATCCCTATTTCATGCCATTATTTTATTTTTCATTCTGGGGTCTTTTGTACTGGTAACATGTCTTCAAGATTCTCTGAGTTCTTTGTAACAACTAACCAGTTAAATAAGGTAACGTGTCCTTTATTCATCAGACGTCAGTCACAACAGGAGCAAAAGCATTGCTTCTGATATTTTTGTCAAATAGTTTTACCCTCTTATTTACCCTTTAATAATTTGTCAATAGCATTTCTGGAAATTCATTTTCAGGGGTCCTCATGCAATTTATTCAGCAATGATTTAAAACTTAGCCAAAATCTCAGTGGTTGAATCGAATGGGAAAGAAGTCAGTGGCTTAAAACTGTATTTTATTGTGTGTATTGTATTTATCCTCAAGGTATTTCTTGCCATCGTTTTATCTCTTTTGAGTAAAAAGAAGAAATTAAAGATAAAGTCTAAAACATGGAGAAGGGAAGAGAAAGTCTAATCCATAAATAGAAAGTTGGAAGATTTGATCTGGGGTCATAATCATCACCAATATAAGAACAGTCCTGGTTTTTGTTAATTATTCATGTCAGAACCTTGTGTTTCCTCCTAAAATTGACTGTCCAAACAATTAAATGTTGTCTGTTGAGATCAGCTTGATTCCTCCTAATCGAAAGTGATAGCCAGGCCCTGGCTGGTGTGGCTCAGTTGGCTGAGTGTCTTCCCCTGCACCAAAAAAAGGCCACTGGTTCAATTCTGGGTCAGGGCACATGCCCCGGTTACAGGGCTTGATCCCCAGTAGAGGGTGTGCAGGAGGCATCCAATCAATGTTTCTCTCTCACATTGATATTTCTCTTTCTTCCTTTCCCTTCCTCTTTCTCTAAAATCAATAAAAACAGCCCTAGCTGGTTTGGCTCAGTGGTTCAGTCAGCCTGCGGACTGAAGGGTCCCAGGTTCGATTCCGGTCAAGGGCACATGCCTGGGTTGCGGGCTTGGTAACCAGTAGGGGATGTGCAGGAGGCAGCCGATCAATGATTCTCTCTCATCATTGATGTTTCTACCTCTCTTTCCTTCTCCCTTCCTCTCTAAAATCAATAAAGATAAATAAATTAAATGAATGAATGAATGAATAAATAAATAAATAAATAAATAATCAATAAACACATTTCTTTAAAATGAGAGCCAGGCTGAGGCTTGACCACTAGCATGTCAGGCTCAGCAGCTTGAATTCCCTCCTGTGGGCAATAGAGAGCCATTCAAAAATGTTAATTGAAGGAGGGAACAGGATCAGGTTTGTGCTTCAGCCATGCATTCTTGCAGAAGTCTGGAAGACTGATTGGAAAAGCACAAGACTAGAGGTAGGGGGTTAACCAGGGAGGGATAGATGTGCTGGGGTCTGAACTGAGGAAGCACCGCCCGCCGCAGGAATAAGAGGGAGGGGATTCAACAGATACTTTGGATGCACAATTGGTGGGACTTAGTGATTGATTGACTATGAAGAGTGAGGACAATGAGAAATCTATTATGACTCCTGGATTTTGAGAAGATAATCAGACTCAGGAAAATCCATTTCTCAGGCCTGGATATCTGATCAGGGGATAAACACTAGGCCTTTATAGATTGGCAATATTGTCAGCCATCTTCTCAGGCCAAATTCCTGGTTTATGATCAAATACTAGAGGCCCGATGCACGAAATTCGTGCAAGGGGCTCGGCCCTTGCAGCCCCAGCTTCATCCGGAAGGTCGTCCAGACTGTCGTTCCACTGTTCGTTCCATTTGCATATTAAGCTTTCATTATTATAAATGTTGCTGAAACCAGCCAATGTGCCAAGAACTCAGACACCTACCTAAAGGAGCTTAGAAATAATGAATTTTCCTGATGGGGTGAAAGTTTAGGAAATAATCGGGCAATTATGAAGTGATCAATAGTAAAAATAATTTATATTGGAGAAGCCTACTGCACTAGAAATGAAATTTGGCCTTGTGTTGTTACAACAGGGATTTGAATAACCAGACACGGACACAGTGATCACCAGCATCCTGCATATCTGTGGCTCTAAAGCAGTGAGGATGGGAGGGGGCAGTCTGGGAAACAAACAGGTGTAAAGATTTCAGATGATGTACAATGTGGTATTGCTATTTGCAGCCCAGTTTGATTTTACATACCATCCTGTATAGTGCCTTTAAAATTATTAAATGAGAGCCGTAGCCAGCAATGCATGCAAAATGTGTATTCATTGTTGTAAACTACAAAAATATTGCTTTTATGCAAAGAGAATGCCATTGTAGAATTTTAAAAGGCATAGAAATAAAAGGCTCAGGATTGGAGCGATTTAAACAAACTCACTAGAATATAGTAGATGATTAAAATACAATCTATAATTACATTACAGTGGTATCAGGTAAGGATAAAAGCCTATAAATACACTGGGGTCAGGGTAAGCATAAAAAATGAAACAGTTATTTGAATAATCTGAGATCAAGTTGCAGTAATTAAAAACGAATGTATTATTCAAATGAAGGAATTAGATTACAACACTCGTATGAAAATATTGTGACAGACTGAAATAAGTTGGAAATGATTTTGATTTTTTTTTAAAAAATGGGAAAAGGGATGTAATAACATTCACTGGGGAAAAGTAGACAGGCAGGGAATATATATTTAAAAAAAAAAACTTTTGGCTGCCAGATGAGAGACTAAGAGAGGCTAGCTGTTCATATGCTTCTTGATATCTTAAACTTGCAACTGTTAAGCTTCTGTTGCTATTTTATTAAGTGATTTAATTTCTCAAATAATTCAAAGGTTCCAATTTATTTCCAAAATTTTTCCAAAATCCCTTTATGTTTGCATAAAAGCAATTTTTTTGTAGTTTGCAACAATGAATTAATTATTTTACATGCATTGCTGGCCACAGTTCTCATTTAATAATGTCAGAGTCACTCTACAGGATGCTATGTAAAATCAAATCATTCTTTGTGAACACAATAGTATCTCTCTCTCTCTCTCTCTCGGTCAGAGGTTGAGGAATCGTTTTCCATGGGAATAATTTTCTGTGGGAAATGGTGAAGTTATTTGAGTCACCAGGTGGGATATATAAAGGGCAATCCTCCTTGGCTCTCAAGAAATGCATGCTGTTTGACCTCACGGATTTGCCTCTCTCTGATTTACATAATGAACCCCAAACCTTGGTAACATGAAATGACTTTTTATGTATAATGTGTGTGTGTGTGTGTGTGTGTGTGTGTATACATACAAATATGTACAGATATATACAGATATGTGTATATATAATTATATTTTTGTGTATACATATATAATTTTATATATGTAATGTTTTCCTGCAAAATATAGACAGAACTGGGGATAAGGGAATGGTGTTATTTATGTGTTACTTTAGCATTTGGTGTTACTTTAACATTTCTTATAGTCAAAGGATGAAAAATTTTATTTACTTTATAGCATCTCCTATTAAATATGCAATTGCATATATCAATTTACCTCAATGAGGGTACACACACATCTTTCCTTGGCTTCAGGGTGACATTCACTTGCACTGTATTAAAAGATTTATACAATTATCTTCCATTATTATATCTAGAATCTGCACAGTTGAATCCATATGTATTAGCCAAAAGGTAAAATAACCTCGTAGGTGTAACAACATTAATATGACCAGGTCCTGGGAAAGTAGAAACATCTATTAAAGCAGAATAATATTTTAAAAATTATATATGAGAAAATGTTTCTCAAAAGAAGGTAGTGTTATGTTTTTCTCAGATATTTTTGTGACTATATGGGAGAGTTTAGCCTGAGAACATGTTTTTATAATATATTTTAGATCACCCACTCCTCTTAATATAACACAGTTAATTAGTTTTAAAAACCTACTGGAGCAATAGCATGCTATGAACACCTCCTAATTCTTCCAAACCTTATTAATGGATAGATGGGAACCACCAGCTAGTTCTCCGCTGCTTTAAACCTGGAAATGTGTAATACTTTAAGCATCATAGAAGCATTTGGATATTCATCCACTAGGACTACCTCATTCCCTTCCTTACAATCTCACTAGCGGCCTACAAGATGACGAGTCTGAAAGTGACGTCATATCCATGCTGCACATTTGCATTCCACCCCCACCATCAGGTCACCCTCCCAAAGTTGACAGTTATGAGGATTTTTCTGTGTTTGTTAGAGTGATGACTTGACTGTATTCTCTTTAACTAGTAGAGAGGCTACTTTAACAACGAGCTTTGGAGTGAACTGACTTGGGTTCCAGTCCCATAATTTAGAATCTCTGTAAGTGTGGACAATTAATCTCTTTAAGTATTTACGTCAATGGATATAACGACACCACCAACCTCAAGAAGTTGTTTGGAGAAAATAAAATGGGATCTCATAGTAAGGGTTTAACAACTACTAACCATTGTTACACTAAGTCATGAACTACATATCAATCCCACAGCAGTTCTACGCTGGAAGACGAGTTACTCCCACATGAAACAAACAAATAACCAAACTATATATACATACACATATATAAGCATATGCATGCATAAAGTAGACACAGACACACACATAACTGTGTGACCTTTGGCACATCATCTAACTCCTTGGAGCTCCATTTTTTTCATCTAACAGGAGGTTCAGAAGCCCTCATGGTTCCTACCAGCCATAAATATTTATAGTCTTATCAGTGACATTCAGTGGGATGAGATAAATATATGCCTTGAGATGTCTTATTTCAATATCTTTATTTGGAAAGAGGAGGAGAAAAAAACACTTGGGTCTCTCTTTCCTAAGATAGTTTGTCATCTCTTGGGATTTTCATGTTTGGGGTAGAGTTTTATATTGTTTTGCTTTATCTCCTCTGAAAAACAGACTCAACCACAAAAGAAACATTGTCATTTATGAAGCACATATTACCTTGTTAAAATAAAAGTAGACCTCTTGCTTTCCCGCTGAGCTAGGTTTAGCTGCTCAAGCTACTCTAGATAAAAATCAGGATCTAGCATGAGTTTATTTCAGCCACCCTTTTCCTTCGATTCACTCTCTGATCCCCCAGGTCCCTTCTTGGCTTCGTGTCCACTTCCTGGCCCAAGTGTGACTTCCTACTATGGGCTACTACTTCAAAGAGTCGGATACATGTCCTTTCTGGACTCAGAAACCCGTCTTTTTCTTCTCTCCTTGCCTTCCCTCCCCTCTTTCTTTTCTCTGGGGAGGTCAGAAGAAGGGGATCCATGTTTCTGACTTTATTATCATTTTTCTTATGTCAGAACTTTGTTGGTTCTCAAAGACTAAAATCCTAAATTGAGCCTTGATCTTGAACTTTTATTTTTATGCTGTATCTCCTTTGCCTGTCTTTCCTCTTATCACAGCTTATAAAACATTACCACAATTTGTCCTTAGCCTGACCCTACCTCTGTTGAAATCCTTTTCAAGCCTTAATTATATCCTGTCCTGTCTTTTTCAGTTCCTTCTTCAGCCATCTTCCACTCCCTAAAAATTTGGCTCTACTGAATACATCAACTAGATCATTCCCGTAAGACCCTTTGTGTACAGAAAAAATAATGTCATAACCTCAACAATTTATCTCCTTCCTTTACTCCATTTTAATAGAGCTATAAAGAAAGAAAACTTAATCTGTTGTACCTTTCTTACCTCCATTAAGAAACATTTTGGGGGAAATGGGTTGATTCCCTTGTTTTCTCCAAAATGCCACCTTTATTTTCTGGCTTCCCTTTTTGTTTATATGTTCATTTTTATCAGGCCATGCATAGGTAGAATAGATACCCAGTTGTTCTCTTACCTTTCGTTGATCTGGTTAATTTAGAGCTGGGGGTGGCTCAGGCAAATATTGGATAGAATGACAGTAGGGATTTGCAGAATTCCAAGATTTCCCTTGGCCATCCCCCAGGTGCCAGTAGCAGCGCTCCCCTCACACAGGCCCTGTGGCAGTTTTCTTTATGGCGGTTTGGGCTTGACCGTGCAGGGCAGTGCTCTGTAGGATAGCCAGAGAGATGAACCGTGCAGACGATGCACTTTTGCACAACTCGGAGAGTACGTCTCCACACTTACAAATGCTTACACAAGGAAAGAAAAAAGAAGGCATTGATCTCAAGGGAAGTAGCTGAACACAAACTAGAGCCATGTTATTTTCTGTTCAAACATCTATTTCCAACTCCTGTTCAAATGGCAGCTCATATCCAAGGATCTCCCTATTACTTTGAGAAAAAATGTGGTCACATAGTAAGTGTTTACGAAATGTTACACCATTCCCTATATCTTCATTTGCACTACTCACTCAATAACTACGCCTTAGAGGTTAACTTATTTTTTTACCTAAGTAGGAAGTTGAGTTTCCCACTCTCCTGCATAACATCTGAATGATATCTTGGCTCTTCTAAATCACTAAACCAAAAAGCCCTGTTTAGAAATTTAAGACTAAAATGCGACCGCAAAGCATTCCAGGCATCTGTTCACCAAAAAATAAACAAACAAAAAACAAAGCAGCAGACAAAAACCCCTCCCGGATGGTGAGGGAGGTGTGACTCAGATAGACACGGAGGCGCCTGTGATGAACTGAAGAGAGCATCACCCAGCCCTGAACGTCCTACAGCAGCGCCAACCTCGGCCTTGCCTCCTTCCCAGGAGCCCATTTCCAGGTCACTCTTCCACTTCCTGCTTTGATACTCCCAGCCTCCTTATAACCCCAGTCATCTAGTGACCTGTCTTTTTGACCTGAGCATTTGTAAACAAAGGGAAATACGTTGATGTAACATTCGCAACTTTATGCAGATCCATTTTTCTGATGAACTTCTTGATGAACTGCTCTCTTTTTTTAAATATATACTTTTATTAATTTCAGAGAGGGAGGGACAGGGAGAGAGAGATAGTAACATTAATGATGAGAGAGAATCATTGATCACCTACCTCCTGCACACCCCCTACTGGGAGTCAGGCCCGAAACCCGGGCATGTGCCCTGACCGGGAATCGAACCGTGACCTCCTGGTTCACAGGCCTATGCTCAGCCACGGGGCCACACCGACTCTTCTGGACTACACTCTTGAGTGTAACGTTCTTCTCTGTCTCTCCTCCCTGCACTAAACGTCTCTGATTCCAGGGCCTGACCACGGTCCTCCCTGAGAAGCACCTCCATGGAGAGGGTCCCCTCACTGCTTTCTCCTCCTGGCTCTCTTTTGCTTTAACTTGAGACTCAGACCTAAAGGTGAAGGATGATATGTGAGAAAAGACATGAGGTTGTTTTCACCAAATGCTGTCACAACAGAGTCCAACGCAGCAGGAGTGTCCTCTCCCTTTTTCTTAACGGCCGTGATGAGCGTGCTTTTTTCCGTAGCTCACTGACACCAGTCTGAGGATTTTGCTCCCATTTTGGGATAAGGGCAACATATTTTAATGGTCATGTTACTGAAAACAACTGGTAAGCTCTTAAACATAGCATTGACCCTTCTGTGCAAATTAATGCACAGTAAAATTTATCATTCCAAGCTGAACAATAAAATGGAACAGAAGGCCAGGCAGGTCTTAGAAAAATCATTTGGCTCTGGTTTTATCATCACATGAGCAAAAATTTGAGATTTTGCAGTTTATTCCCCTAAGATCGCCCACTCATCTGCAACAGCTTTGGCAGGAGGCCACCCTCCCTTCCACGCTGCCCTTCCTAACTCAGCTGTCAAGGGCCGACCTTGAAAGACGGGTTTTCAAAGCACTGGGCAGAGACACAACTCCCTTTCTCTTTGTGGAGTTACAGTGACGTGGAGCCCCGTTTCTTCCTTTGAAATCGCACCGTGTGCTACTATGTTGACTGAGCACTTATTTAATTTCTCTTGTTTTATTAATGCTAATAGAATTTACGAGAAACATTGAATGTTCTTCAGTGGCCTTAAGCGTATGTAGTAGCTATAGCGTATATGTTCTAAACATGCCTGTTTTAAGTAGGTCCTGCGAGTGATGGTCCGAGACAACATGATGCTTATTCCACAGCGTCAGTGAGGTTTGCAAGCCCACTTTCCACTCACTTTAGTGGGCCTAGACATTCAACGATTGAAACCTTTAAACGTTGAGAGTCACTGAAAGCAGCTATACAACTGGGACTCTGACCCAGGACTTCCACTTAAGAATGAGAAGCGCTGAGAACATAGTGTGACTTGGGGTGCCCTCGCCATATGCAAAGCCAGATTACAATCAAATGGGGAGAAGCAGTCACTCAGTGGCACAATGATAACAAGATGTGGGAGAAGGTGGGTGTAGAGGGGTTTATACGGATGCTCAGATAAAATTCCTTGCACTCTTTGTCATTTGAAGGAAAGAAATACTGCGAGTTATGGTCACCTAATGGTGGTTAGAAAATAACAAAGTTTTAAAGTTCAGAGCAAACTTTCTCTAATTGGAGGAAGAGAAGGCAGGCAGTGGGGGATGGAGAAGAAAAACATCACTTCAGACAGACTTTGTACAGTTACTTAGCTGTCCCATTCAAAGCTGTTTTTTTTTTTTTCTTCCTCGGTACAAACACATAATTCCCCACAGCATTCAGTCAGTATATCTGAGCCAGTAATCATAAAATATCTACTCCAAGAGTTTTATTATAAAACTTTAAAACATCCATAAAACCCATTCAAATATAAGGCCTCTCATTCTTAATTTAAGAAAGTAATGTGAAGAAGAAAAAAAAAAAAGCAAAGAAATGGCAGTGGTCTTATTTTAAGCCAAAAATTCATTTGATGAATTTATGTTATACTTCAGGAGCCCGGTTTTCTTTATTTTTCCTGTTTCGGAGGGGATGGGAGGAGGCGGGAAATGTTACATCTTGATGCTGTATCTTCACACGGGCACGTGAATTGAATGCAGTACCAGTTAGATGAGCATCTGAGGATCGGATCATCTGTAAATTACCACAAGCACGTGAATTGAATGCAGTACCAGTTAGATGAGCATCGGAGGATGTCTGTAAATTACCACAGAGTTGTTTAGTCAATTAACAGAAGTCTTTGGGGATTGTAAAGCTTGGTATAGCAACTTCACATTTAGGATAAAGTAGAATGAAATAAATAAAGCCCACATTTTCTTCCGTGTCTGGGTTCATAGAATGTACCGAGCGCCATCTGCTGGTAATTAGTTTTTCAAAACTATTTTCTTACCAAACTATTACTTAGTTGAAACCAAGAGTAGGTAAATATGCATCAGTATAGAGAGAGCGTTGTGAAGAAAATCAAAGGGTATTGGTGTACTATAAATATACCTCATTTCACATTAAAGTGTTTTATTATAATCCATTATATAATAATTTTGAGGTTTTTCTTAGGATAGAGATCCAGCAGCATTCATTTCCAATAAGAAGTGAGTCGAGTTTCCATGTTTTAGAATAGACCATGAAAGTTTTACGTATAGAAGTAGTAACTGTTAAAGTTTTCTGTTTTCACTCAAATCATGATATGAATATATCTACCTGGTGCAACAACTTTTTAAAAAATTGAAAATAAGTAAAACACCTCACCACCATATTGGTGTGTGTATTTGAAAGCATGTAATGAGGATGAAAGTTTACATCTTAATCACCTTGAATCATTAAACTATAAGTTAAATTATGTTATAGTTTTTTTTTCTTAATTTTGTAAGACATTATAAATCAACATGCTTAAATACACTTAAATACTCCATATCTTATTTGTTAATTTAAAAAAAAATCTCTGTGGACAAAGAATATCAAAGTCTTGACAAAAGCCTCAAAGGTAGGGTGAGAAGGAAATACAGTACTTTTATTAAGAAGTACTTGCCCTAACTGGTTTGGCCCAGTGGATAGAGCGTCAGCCTGCGGACTGAAGGGTCCCAGGTTCGATTCTCAAGGGCATGGCATGTATCTTGGTTGCGGGCACATCCCCAGTAGGGGGTGTGCAGGAGGCAGCTGATCAATGTTTCTAACTCTCTATCCCTCTCCCTTCCTCTCTGTAAAAAATCAATAAAATATATTAAAAAAAAAAAGAAGTACTTAATACAGGTTAGTGTCTTTGAAGATTTTTGTTTACTTAAAATCTATATCAGATTTTTGTTCTAATAGTTAGTATCTCTGAATTTCAAGGAATATAATAAAATCGTATGTGATTTTTTTCTGCAGTTCAGAGGCACAAAATTAGGCCCATTGTTCCTCATGAACTTTCTTGTCCAGACCAGGCACAGTGAGGAACAGGCATGAGTGTCCATGGAAGGCACTTATTCATCCTGTTGTACCTAACGGCAGATTGTAAAGTGCTCACGAGGAAGCACTTTTAAACACAAAATAAAAACATAAACATTACTTTACGGTATAATAAGAAAACTGGACAAGAATTGAAATCCCCAGAATTTGAACCTTAATAAGAGGAGTTGGCCATTGTTCACCATAATATGTCGTCTGCCTGTGGTCTCCTCCAGTAGAATTACTGAATCTTACGGAAGGATAGCATGTTCTCTGAAAAAAAGGAATAACCCGAAAAAAGAAACATCCTGGAGGCCAGCGGTCGCCAACCTTTCGGACCTCCCGGACCACCAGTGGTCTGCGGAACTCCGGTTGGCAACCGCTGTTATGGGCGGCAAAGGGATATGAAAGGGGAAAAAAAGTATAACATGAGGGCACTTAATTTGTGTGTTTAATTTTGAGGTTTTAAAAAAAAAGTAATGTATCTTGTGAAGAGAAAATTAGAGTAAATATGCTTAAAAGTGAATAAACGTTGAGGAACATTGGAATGACTTTGGCTGTTCAGAGAGAGGTTTCCAGAAAAACACAACACAGAGAGAATTTATTCCCTTTCCCTAGTTTCTTCCTTCTCTGGGAAGATCCGGTCAGCATCTAAGGGGCAGGGTTTCTTCTAAGAAGACGTTTCTGACCATTTGAACCTACTGTTGTTGAAACCTACCTTGTGGGAGGAGACTTGGGCAGAGTACCTCTAAGTGCTCAGAGGCACTGGAACCTGCAAGCCCTCCGTCTGCGGTGGCAGATGACAAACGCAGGGTCTGCCGGACACTTGGCACTGCCACCCATGCATGCACGTGGCCCTGCAGGGGCCCGCCAGCCCTTCAACACCCCGCAGAGGAGTAGGAGTCTACCCTTTTAAGCTAACTCCCCGGAGAAGTGTAATGAGCCTCTTGGAATTAAATGGAAATAAGAAAAGCAAAACAAAGAAGTGTAATGGAAATGGACAAGCTGAGAAAGGAATAGAGAGGTTCATTTCCAGCCTGATGCTTGGGGGGCTTTCATCAAGATACTGCAATGGATATTATACAGAGCCGTGGAAGGAGGAAAGAAAGAAATTAAAAACAGCCCCTATGATGAACTCCTATAATTTATTCCTCTGCAGAGCAGTAGGCACAATGTTTCATTTTCGTTCCTCTCCACCTAATTTCTGATTATTCCCAGGCTGGGCAAGAATGAAAATTAAGCATACCCAACACACGAGTCATAATGAAAGTGCGGAATGCACGCAGATTATTCATAAGCTTTCGAGTTGTGTATTTTGGTGGAGACTTCCTCCCTTCTGCTCCTGATTGCTGATGAAGAATGGTGTTTTAATAGGCAGATGGTAAAGACAATTACAGTTAGGGGCTCAGCTGGGAGTTACATCAGTTTATTGCAAATTATTAGTTGATAAATGCTTTTGTTTACAAGCAGAGGCTTAAGCAGCTTTGTAATCAGTGTATCAGCTGCCAGGGGAATTTTGACAGATCGCCTTTGGGGTGTAATGTCACCTCTTGGCCAGTCGTTCAAAATCGTGATGGCCACAGTCAGATGGGCTGCCTCACGACCCCATGGTGAGCTCCTGCAGAGCGAGGACGCAGCGCTCAGCAGAGCACAGACCCCAGGATTGCTGGGAAGAGTCAGCCATGAGCAGACCTCTTCCTGTTGAAATCCCATAAAACACTGTCTCTGTTTGCCTAAACCCAAGGTAGGCTGTCTGTTTCATGACTTCCAACACATTAGCTCAGCTTTTCCCAGGCTGTTCTGAACATTTCATTCGTGGGGCCAGGCATCCCTGTATCCACACCTCAGCAGAAGTCTGGAACTGACCACAGTGACTCTGTTGACTTCTTTTCCTGAAAAAGGACTTCATGGGCTTCTTAAAAGGAAGAGGAAATGTTCTCGGTAGGAGCTATTTTCTTAAAGGAAAAAATGAGTTCTGTGGGGAGAATGCACGCCAGGAGCCAAAAGACCTGAGTGGGGATCTATTTCAAGTCTGAGCCTGAAATGCCTCCTGTGATAGGAGGAGGGGAGTTCAGGCAACACCCTGGTTGAGCCAGGCTGGCGTGGACGCCCTGGTCTCTAAAGTGGGAGGATAGTATTTCCTGTTTGTCACACAGATCATTCCTTTAGATTAAGAAGGGTGTTCGTGTTTCTTTGTTTCTGAGTTCCGCTCAGACCAATATTATCTGTTGGATTGATGCTAAATAATACAGCCTGTAATGTATGAAATGACAAATAATTCATAGATGATGTTGCCAAGCTCATTTCCAAAATACTTACTGAAAGAGGGTGCTGTCATTTAGTGTTTTCGCATTACAGGATTATCAGCATTTACTCGCTTTCTGCGTTGCCATAAAGACACCGTTTATAAGCCTGAGGATTCAGAGATGTCTCAAGGATTCACATGATTGACGCCTATAAACAAACTTTTACATTTCACTCTAATAAAATAAGTTTTGTGGGCTTAATCAAAACAGAAATATTTAAATATATAATCATTCACAATAGCTCCTATAATGCTGTAATGGTCTTTTTTAAAAATATTTTTATTGATTTCAGAGAGAGGGAGAGATAGAAACATCAATGATGAGAGAGAATCATTGATCAGCTGCCTCCTGCACACCCCCCCACTGGGTTCAAGCCCACAACCCGGCATGTGCCCTTGACCAGAATGGAACCCGGGACCCTTCAGTCTGCAGGCTGACACTCTATCCACCGAGCCAAACCAGCTAGGGCTACAATGGTCATTTTTATTTGTACCTACTGACTGGTATTCAGTGTTCATTTTGGCAACACATTAAAAAAAAAAGCCCTGGCCCGTGTGGCTCGGTTGGTTGAGTGTCATTCCATGCACCAAAAGGCCGCCCGTTGTATTCCTGGTCAAGGTGCATGCTCAAGTTGCAGGCTCGGTCCCCAATAGGGGGCATGCAGGAGGCAGCCAATCGATTTTCTCTCTCACGTGGATATTTCCCTCCCGCTCCCTTCCTCTCTCTTTAAAATAAATAAAAATGTATTTCCTGGTTTTCAAGGAAAATTTATCGAGCTAATAAAGAACTAACTCCTAAAGTCAAATGCCAGGTTTCATAGCTGGAATTACTTATACCCTATATCCTCTGAAATACTGACATAATACATGATGATCTTTGGAGATATGAATCCAGCTGATAAATTTTAAATCATGTGTAATATATATGTAAAAGAATTTTCTTCTGTTAGTCTCAGAAATATGGTTAAGTGTGTCTATTCATTTATCTCCCTGACTCCTGTTGTTTCTATTTCAGATTCTCAATTAAGAACCTCGAATCATCAGAATAGAATACACCTTATTCAAACTGACACATGGTTTAGTAAAGTTTGTAATTTGAATGTTGGGTTAACATAAGCTTAGCTAAAAAAACATTTGGGAGAAAACCAGAGTGTCGTTTTTATCCTCACTCCAACAATCAACACACAATATTCAGTTCCCAATTTTCCAGTTCTTAGGCAATTAAATGTTCTATTCACATCAGAGGAAAGGATGCTTACAGAAAAGCTGAAGAATGAAAGCCTTGATATCTTAAATAGTAAATCATGTTTTAACATAAAGAGCATAAAAAGTTGTTTTTCAATTTCTATAATCAAGTTAATGAAGGATAAATGGTGCATTTGCCAAGTAGTGCTGCTATGTGTCCATCTCTCTTGATTGGAAAAGGCAAAGAAGAATTTTAAAAAAAGAAGTCTGTCCTCTCCTTTGGCCCAAATACCAAAGGTACCCTCCTGAGTTGCTGGCCAACTCTGAATTTTTCCTCCCTCTCCCAGGAACTGCTAGGATGCGCTATAAAAAGATGTCAGGAGCGCCAGCCTGGGAAAGTTGAATGCCCCCAAATGCCCTGCATTGCCTATAAGTACAAATGAAAAATGTTAAAGATAATTTAAAAACAGGAAAGACCTTTTGCAAAATGCTTTTGATTTATTGCTGGGTATTGTGCAGATCTTTATCAATTATTCTCACTCCATTTTATTCAAAAATATTGTAAACTGTGAGTTGGCATGTTGCTGCATACGGGGGAAAAGGCATTAATCAACTCTAAATAAACAAGTGCAAGATCTATGTAACAACTATGAAGTAGTTAATACGTTTTTGAGCAATTCTGTTCTAGAAAAGAGGTCTAAAAGAGTAGTGCTTAATTATCTGGACTCCTCTGTGCTGGGCTCCCTTTTGATTGTATTAATGAAGCAGCTGGTCCATTGTTTCCCTTTAATTCCTCTATTGTTTTAAGAATATGTCACAGCTCTTTATTCTTTTATCAGGTGCTGTGCAGGAGGAGCCACACAATACCTCATATTCCTACTGTATTTGCCAATGCACAAAGAAACCTCCACGGCGGTTTTCAAAGAAGGGGCACACATAATTTATAAGTTCTCTTCCTTGCACTACTCCACTGTCAAGAATTTCAACAGTATTGAATTTGAATTCATTATAAAATTTGGATTAAACAAGGTGGCCACATATAGATATACGTACGGTGTTCATGTCAAAACCCTGGGATCTGGGCAGTAACACGTGTGATGTTGAAATAGGGCATTGAGTTCGCTTTTAGGGAATTATTCTGACCAATTGCTTCTCAGTTATGAAAAGGTTACATTTCACAAGCAGGCATCCTGTTGTATTTTTCACATTTTTTTTAGTAAAAGTTAAAACAAAGAAATGACCAAATAAGTAAGTAGGCTTGTTTCCTCCACCTCCAGAAACATAATGTTCTTGAGAGTGAGTGTGTGTGTGTGTGTGTGAGTTAAACAGCCCATTTATCCTCCAAGAATGACTTTAATTTACTTATGTACCTAAGATGTATATGACTTCCTTGATAGAACACTATGCTATCTTTATCAGCTAAATTCTGATCATCAATTGACTATCTTCTTAGTGTACTGCTTAACCAATATAGCATGTAACAACATTTTTCTGCCAGGGTTATTTTAAAATTCTCGTTCATTTCCAAATATCCACAAAATCTACAAAAAATCACCTATGATAAAATCATCTTGAAGCTCTGATTCACATAGACATTCCTTTTTTACACAAGTGGGGTTTTTTTCTTTGTTTTTGTTTTTTTTTCCTTTTCAAACCTCTGTATTTAGGAAGTGTCTTATTGATTCCGCCCCCTCCCCACCCTGCCTAGAGTTCCCAGTCTAATAAAGAGAAGCCTTAATGACTAATGCTACACAGTAAAAGTTACTAAGTTCAACTTTTAGAAAAGCCCTTAGCATAAATGATGTTGCAAGCTCCTATGTCCTTTTTGTATTGCTAGGTGAGTGTCTGTGGGTTTTGTTTTATGTTTAGCTTAAAATGAAGTTTCAAACTGGTATCCCTATCTATGTGCTTGAGGCTCCTTCTCCTATGGAGGTAGTGTGGGGCAAAATCTAAATGTGATTTAATTGGTTCAATTTGCTGCATATTTTTATGCTAAACTTAGGTTCGTGTCTTGATAAGCTCAGATGTAGTTTAGCTCGAGGTTTACAGCTTCATGTTGCTTGTATTGCCTTATTTTTACAAAGCAAGCGTCTATCAATCACACAGATAAATTAGAAAGAAGCATGTATAGACATAACACATGGGAAAGATTTTTCAGCGTGCTATGTAATTTATTAACCTGATTTTTACCATTGTAAGAAGCCGCGAATTGCAGATAGCATGGGCGAAGTTAAATGCTTTTATACTGGATACATTTTGCTTATACAGAACTCTATAGGTATGGTCGAACAATATAATTGAAGCTTTGTCAGCTCTGTAACCTAGCAACAGATAATTCTGTTAGGTTACTGAATTGCTCCTGGTTGACAAGTAGGGAGTATTTTAGTGTTTATCATGTTTGCTAATGATGGGATCCTTTCCAAAAGGCTTGTCTTAATCTTAATTAGAGTTTATCAGCAGAGGTCTGCATGACATTGTGCAGACACTGATTTCATAAATAATAAAAAGTGCAAGTGAAAAATTTGGCAGGATGGGGAGATACTGAAGGCCACTGCTTCTAGAAAGAGGGGTGCGAATTTCCAAAATGTAATTGAGTTTGAACTGTGACTTTATTCTTTATTATGGAAACTTGTAGTTCACTTCACTGCAGTTTTGACAGCAATTATGAGGAAAATTTATAAGCCTCCTGTTAGGAACCGTATCGCGTTGTATAAGAACTTTGATCATAAACATGACTTAGACCAGCAAGTACATGGTTTTTCAAGAACGTCAAGGTCTTCGTCATTATTGCTCGCTGTGGTACCTTGAATGTATCTGTCCTTTATTTGCGACGGGAGTGGTGTGTGGCTGTGGGGACTGGGGAGAGTGGCTGTGTCTGCAGCGTGAGAGGCAGACAAAGAGAGACTCCTAAAATAACCTTTATGTTTGGAGAAAGCCGGGGAGGTATCAGATAGCTGCTTCAGTGCCCGATGTCATTTGATGAAGACTTCATGCCCATGCAGTAGGCATGGGATTTTATTGCTCTGGTTTGCACAATAAGATCTTTTACAGCTTAGGGGGATGAAGTATTATTGATTATTAGTTCCATACCTTCAAAATAATAAAGAATTAAACATTGTAAAACCGAATGTCATTCAGATTTTACTAAATTCCTCACTGGCTTATTTAATCCCTTGAAAGATGATGCTAAGACATGACATCATTCCTCTTTCTGGCTCTCTTCACCTTTTCACTCATCATTCCCATAATCTTCAACCATTAGTGGCCAGGGGAAATTCAAAGCTATTTTCAATGTCATTTTCTGAGTATCAAAACGGACATCCCTCTGCTGGGTTGTTGGAATACATCTATGAAATAGTTGATTATCAAGAGGCTTTTTGTTCATAGAGCCTCACTGTTTCTATCCTATACAAACTGCAGGTGGTGTACACTCATGCCAGTGATCCCTAACCCTAGAGGACATTAAGCCCTCTGGGCAGCTTCTAAAAAATAATGAAGCCCAGACTTCACTCCCGGGGATTTTGATTTGATTGATCTGGGGTGGGACCAGGAAATCAGTGTTGATTAAGAGCAGTCAAGATTGCCAGTGATTAAGTAGAATTTTTATGCCCTTTTCATGTCCAGTTGAACTTGCAATTTAAATAGGAAATTGGGCAAATGCTGCATTTATATTTAATATTATCAAATGATTTTAATATGTGTGAAGTGTTTAGACTAGTACTGGGCACATATTAAGGGCTTTCTAAGTGTTAACTATTATAATTGTTTATTCGTCGTGTTAGAAGTTCTTTCCACATCACAAATATAGACATGATTCTCTGGATTGTAACTATGCAGTTGAAAGCTGTATCTCATAGCTGAGTAACCTTCTTGACACTGTTTCATAAAGTGAACCATCTTATTTCTGATTCAGAGGGAGAACTGTGCTAATTACTCCGAGAAATCAATATAAGGTGTAATGTAGTTAGTGAACGTCAGATGGCGCTGTGACTTGGGACACCTGGTTTTTCATCCAGAATCTAGAGAGCCAAACTGCCTCATTCTAACCCCATCTCCTTTTATCTTCCGCCAATTTCCCTCTAGCTGTGTGACCTTGAATAATTCACATTTCCAGCCCCGTGATCTCATAATAATGTGTGATTATTACTATTATTAGTATGTTGTTTGTAGAGGCATTAAATATTGCTTACAACTTGATGATGATAATCTAGTGGTTATCTAGCCTAAGGCTGTCATGTCACATGATGTAGGTAAAGCTAGTCTTCCAGATTACACAGTAACTAATAATCAAGACTAGGACTAAAGTTTCATACTCTCCAGTCAAATGCTCCTTCTAGTTCATCCTTGAACTAAGGACAAATAAATTTTTTGTTTGTTTTTTGTGGGTTTGTTTGTGTGTGTTTTTTGACAAATAAATTTTTAGTGATTTTGGTTGCCAGCTATGCTTCATAATTATCATGTTGTCTTTTAAACCAAAATCATTTGCTCTGGAATGAGAGCAATTAAACATATGACATTGCCATATGTGCACCCAACACCTTTACATAATTCTAATTGTGTTTATATCAACACATCATGAGTGTAGATTAGTACATTGAAAATCCTCGGTATAAATCAAGGGCATTAAGCGTACTACTCATACGAAAGCTACAGAAAACATTGTTTAGGTTTAACAGGTTTCATATCCATAGAGAATTGACAGGAACTGGCACTCAGAACACAAGCAGAAACCCAAATCAACAGAGTAACCAGGAACTCACAATTTTCAGGTCTAAAATGTATTCAAATGAAAATGGTTAATGTGGCCAAATAAAGTAAACTCCATCTCAACAGCAATTTCATCCCACGAGGGACTGAGCTTTCAAGTCCTTTGATAAGTAGCTTTACTAGGAAAACTGGGAGGGGAGAGACCTTGCTCTTGTTTTGTTTCGAACCATCTCATATGAAAAACTTTTTATAAAAGCTATATTCCCCTCCTTAGCTATGGCAATAGTCTGGGTTCACAGTGGATGCTTTTTAGTGAATAAATGTTACTCTCATTTTTCCCAATGTCTTTATTTTGGTAAAATATTTTTTTTAAATTTGCTCTTTTAATTATTTTTAAGTATACCGTTCACTGGCATTAAGTACATTAACATTGTTGCGCAAACATGATGTTCCACCAGCCATCACCAGAATTCTTTTCATCTTGCCGAACTGAAACTCTGCACCCATTAAGCAGTAACTCTCCATTTACTTTCTGCCTCTTTGATTTTTGAATACTCTAAGTATAAGGGGGAAATATAGTATTTGTCCTTTTGGGACTGGCTTATTTCACTTAGCACAGTGGTTGGCAAACTGCGGCTCGTGAGCCACATGCGGCTCTTTGGCCTCTTGAGTGTGGCTCTTCCACAAAATACCGACTTCTGCGCATGGGCCATGAAGTTTCAATCGCACTGTACATGCGCGCCTGCACCGTGGTATTTTGTGGAAGAGCCACACTCAAGGGGCCAAAGAGCCGCATGTGGCTCGAGCCGCAGTTTGCCGACCACTGACTTAGCATAATGTCCTCAAGGCTCATCCATTTTGTAGCATTGTCAGACTTTCCTTCCTTTTTAAGGCTGAATAATATTCCATTGTATGAATATGCCACATTTTGCTTATTTATGCTTCTGTCAATGGACACTTGGGTTGCTTCCATGTTTGAACAATTTTCAATACTCCACCTCTGAACATGGGTGTGCAAATAAATATCTCTGAAACCCTGCTTTTAATCCTTCTGGGTCATCAGGCAATTCTATTTATAAGTTTTTGAGGAAATGACACACTGGTTGTACCATTTTACCTTCATCAGCTATGCACAGGCTTCCAATTTCTCACATCCTTGCCAATACTTGTTATTTTCTGGGTTGGGTTTGGTTTGATAGTGGTGCTCTCATTTTAAAGCCAAATATAATATCTTGTGATTTGTTCCCGTTAACATGAGGTCAATCAGTGAAGATACCAAAATAGCTACCTATCAATATGATTTTTCTTGCACTCAGATTGTTTCTTAGTCAAGATGAATACTACTGCCTTCCATTCAACTATAAATTAGAGTTGGCCATATTTCCCCTCGCTCTAAAAGCAGTAGGGTAGGAAACGGGTTGTCCTGCCTCTTCAGCTCCAAGTTAATTGCTAGAAACTGTTTCTAACCAGTCAAGATACAGATTGTGATTTACAAATGGATGTAGACTTCATCCTTTTTTTCTGAAATGAGTTAGCGCTTACCAGTATAACATAGATGCATTTGCTCATTGAATTCATAGGTTTCTCTTTTCTCTCCGGTAAGATTTCTTGGATTCAGCAGGGCAGTGAGAAATGAGAATAATAGCCCCAATCAGACCAAACCAAAAGGATAATGGTTAACAATTATACAGCACTTAATACATGCCAGGTGCTGTTCTTAAGCTTTCATATATATTAATTAGCTTATTTAATCCTCATAATAACACCGTGAGTTCAGTACTATTATCATCAGCCCCATTTTCAAGGGTGAGGACACTGATAGGCAGGATGCTAAGGGGACAAGTTCAAAGTCACATAGTAAGTGGCAGAGCCAAGATCTGCCCCTCGGCCATCTGGTCCCGTTGTCCATACTTCTTCCGGATAGGCTTCTATCCCTCACTGGCATTCACACTTAGAATATTTTATTTTAATCACTAACTGACACGGAGTGGCAATACTTGGGACATCTCACACTATAAATAACTCCATCAAGTCCTAGACATTCGCCATCTAAAGAACTCAGCCACACAGTTTCAAAGAGCCAGCCCATGATCTTTTGGGTGTCATTCTCTTGGTTCCCTCTAACTTTTCCAAATATATGCTCTCTCTATCTTTAAGTGACTCCATGTCCTCCACCCCCACCTTTAATGTTGAGATTCCCCAAGTTTCCATCTTTTGTCCTTTTCACACTGTACTCCTCCTGAGTTACCACAATAATGTCAAAAGCATCGCTGTCATTTAGAATGTGCCCATGGCTTCTAAAACAAGAGTTTTCTTGTGTCTCCTTCACGTACCAACTGCCTCCTAAAGGCATTCACCCCAAAGTCTCTCACATACCTCAGATGCTACATTGTCAATGCAGAATTTGGTATATCCATGCATGCACATACATATACATGCGTACGACACACATGCACATGCATACTTGGGCTTTGGAGCTGGACACACAAGAGTCTAAGTCATGATTCTGGCACTGACCATGCCTGTGTCTTTGGGCAATTTAATTAACCTCTCCAAGCTTCAGTTTTCTCAACTCTTAAGTGAGGAAAATGTCACCTAACTTCATCGAGTAATTGACACGGTCAAAATAAAAGTACATAAACCACGAAGCCTATCTGGCCCGAAGTGCTCCTCACTGGTACCCATTGCCTCCTGGTTGTCTTAATATACCAGCTTTACTGCCTCATTCATGGCATCACCATCATCTGGTTTCCCAAACCGGAAACCTTCGTGTCATTTTCAGCAGCTTCTTTTCTTTCTACTCATCTCACAAAATCACCCCATTCCTCTCAGTCCTGCTCTCGGGTGTGGCTCTTTTCTCCCTCACAAGTTACACTTCTCACAACTGCACTCGTGCCATAGCCTCCAAATGCCCCTGATGGTAACATTTCCTTCAGTTCACTCTCACTACCCTGAGATCTTTTTCTTTAAGAAGCCCATGTCAGGAATTTGTTCATTCAGTCACTCGAATAAAAATATACCATCTCCCTCACCAGGAGCCAGACGCAAGTGTTTTATGTTACATTCAAAGCTGTCTCATCTTGCTCTACACTCTTTTCGTGGGAGGAAGCCCTGATTTGTAATGTTTGCAAGGTCCGGTGGCAAATGCTACAGCTCTCGCCAGGGCCGATTTCAAGTTACCAATGTGATAGCAGCCACCAGCACACAGAATCCCTGACAATTGAACATTCTGCTCTGTGATCCGGAACAGGCTGGCTCAAACACACCAATGCCCGTAAACCACCTTTTCTCCCTCAGACCCTGAGCTCCGGGTATGCTGGCCTCTGAGCCATCATCGGGACCATCAGCTCTTCCACAACCCTGCACTTGCACGGGTGTGTCTGTTTCTGCCATTCAACTGTAATTAGGTGGACTTGTACACATACTTCTGCCATTTTACCTCTGTTCTGCATGAGGCCATCAAAAACTCACCTGGGATGGTTTACCTGACACCCCTAAGAAGTGTCACTTTTTCACTGTTCTCCCATTTTCCTCAGCATGAAGTGACAACACCCATTGCATGGTATTGTAGTATTGTACTCTGTTTATTTGTGTGCATTCTAATTGTATAGCGTGTGTGAAGCCCTAGCGCCCAGCTGGCACACAGCAAAGAGTTCAATGAATAGCTGATGAATGAATGATTTGAAAGATTCACTCCTAAGACAGCTGACTTCCTCATCAAGTCTACACAGTACATTTTAATTCTAATTCCACCTCTAAAAAGACATGCTCTGACCAAACCATAAAAAGAGATAGAGCGATAAAGACAACCGAATGTGAAACATTACCGGGGATGTCTGAAACCACAGGTGTGCACTACCCCTGTGAGGTTGTTTATTAACACAGAAAACTCATGTTTTCCTTAACTTTTCCTTGCACTTAATATTTGTGAAGATTACTTTATTTATTTATTGGAGCCTTTTGGGTCTAAGTTGGAGCTCAAGTATTGAATCATCCTTGTACATAGCCCATAGCCCATGATCAAGATTAGCTGTGAGTGGTACCTTCTGTAAAAATCTCCATTTCTGGGCAACTGAGTTCAAAATGTTCTTTTTGTGAAAAGTAGCCATAACTGGATTTACCAACGATGTAAAGTTACTAATAGTAAATTATTACTAATAATAATGTAAGTCATTCCACGCATCACTGAAATCCAATGACTCAGAAAGACCAAGCTGTGAAAGAAACTGTAATGGGAGTGCGTGGCTCCACCCTCCCCACCTCTATTACACACACTCACTTAATAAACCATGTCTCCCAGGAAACAAAAGGTGCAAGTGATCACCTTTGTCACCAGCTGTAAAGAGTTTGGATCTTTTATGTACATCAGAGAAGGCACAGCCGTGGCCGATGACAGAAGCCATCCAGGGAAGCGTCACCAGCAGAAATACACCACTTAGCACATGGGACGCTCACTCGTTGAGTCCACCATGATGCCACTTCGCTTCCCTAATTATAAATAAATAAATCAGGGCCAAAGCGAATCTGTTTCTCCTCTTTGGTTTCAAGATCTGGCAGTGGTCGGCAAACTGTGGCTCGCGAGCCACATGCAGCTCTTTGGCCCCTTGAGTGTGGCTCTTCCACAAAATACCGACTTCTGGGCATGGGCCACGAAGTTTCAATCGCACTGTACATGCGCGCCTGCACGTGGTATTTTGTGGAAGAGCCACACTCAAGGGGCCAAAGAGCTGCATGTGGCTCGCCAGCTGCAGTTTGCGACCACTGTGTTAGAGTCAAAGTGAAATAAAAAGTGAAGTTGTTTTCACATCTTGTCTTTTAGGATGTTTGTGTCTCACTTTGAAACTTGCACACTCATGTGAAGTCTGTAATCCTAGCTTTATTTCTTCACAAAATCTATTGTCACAGAAGGTGTTTTGTTCCTTTACCTTTAACACTTCATCAGCTGGTTTAATTACTTGTCCAAGCTTCCTGTAAAACAATGTCCCCCTCCTTCTGTGCAACTCTGCCATATCATATGCTGTTGTTATCTTTCCCACCAGATTTTTACCACAGTTGTTTAAAAACTATAATCTTTTTGAGGGTGGGGAAAAAATGAAGTGCAGTTGAAGAGACAGTAATGCCGAGAGATAAACAGAGCAATATTACTTATCAGAATGGGTACGATTTTTGCCTGCTAATGAGTACAATATATAGCCTTGCAATATATACACAAGGGAAAAAAATAGCTTTATAACATATCAAGTATGCCACGTTATTCCAGCCATAACTGTATAGGATACGTATCTAGGCCTGAGAGTGTAGATAACAAAATATAAGTGCTTTGCCTGTCTAAACATGTTAAATAAATGAGCATTTGCTATCGCATTCCAATACATTAGAGGATGGACTTGCATAGTTAATTTTCTTTTTAATGCACCACACGTGATCATTTGAAGCACAGAGCCAGAGTATATCTCAGTGTTTGAAGAAAGAGTTCTTTTCATTTAAACAAATCTTTATTTAAATAAGCCTTTTTGAAAAGGATCTTTGGCCTATCTTCTTTTCAGGAAGTTCAATCAGGGTAAATGGAGATAAAGAAGCCACATTATAAGGAACATTATATAAGTAAAAATCACTCAGCCAGAAAAAAAAAATGTCAACAGACATAAAGGGTGTAAAACTAATGAAATTTTGTCTTCACTTTCTAGATTTTAGGAGCTTTTATTTACTTGTTTTGTAGTTTGGGATCATCTGGTGTTGATATAATAAAGTATTTTGGGAAGAGAGTGTGTGAGGGGGGCGGGAAGAAATAACTTCTTACTTCCATAAGGTACAGAAAGAGTAACTTCAGAAACTCACCTGAAGGAAATGTTTGCGGTTGATTCCTACCATGCTTGTTCTTAGGCGGGATACCATGTCACGATTAAGGCAAGCCCAGAAGGCAGAGTTGACAAAACTCTCTAGAGATTATGTCTCAACTTGTTTCTTAGTCTTCTCTTACTATTGACCACTGAACAGTTCATTGAATGCAAAGAGTACCATTTTTCACATGGTAGGGAAGAGGAGTTCAGCTGTTGTCTTGGTCAAA
>NW_005356017.1:437776-580524 GCF_000412655.1 Myotis brandtii | reverse complement strand
CCACACACACCCCACCTCAGTTGAAACTGATGTGAAAAACATGAGAAGGTGCTTTTGACATCAATCTAATAACAGCAGGATGGAGCATTCTATGTCAATTCTATCTTCCTCTTCTTTTTTCCTTCTTAACAGGGGGTCAGCTTTGGTGCACAACGACGAAAGCCATCTCTGAGGGTGAAGAGCTAATTGCCTTTGTGGTGGATTTTGACTCAAGGCTCCAAGCTGCCAGCCAGATGACTCTTACAGAAGGGATGTACCCGGCCCGCCTGCTGGACTCAATTCAGCTGCTTCCTCAGCAGGCGGCCATGGCTTCTATTCTGCCTACAGCTATTGTCAATAGTAAGTGCTGAGTGCAATAGCCCAGTGCAGTTGCTTTGTAGTGGTGATGGTATTTATGGGGAGAAAAAAAATGTCTGCTGACAGGCATCCAGGGACAGACTCTACGTTTCAGTTTATCTTCTCTCTAACTCTGTGTGTGTTTGCTTCTCATGTGAGTATAAAAAAAAAATACTTTAATTCATTCATTTCAGGTTGGATTCCTGAATGTCACACACAAAAAGCTGACATTCTAAACCAGTTAAACAACATTCAAGGCTACTATGTAGCTGTGAGAAGTCCAACAGCTTTCTTGATGTTTTTATAGGAGAATGCTTGTGGTATTCTTTAAAGGCAATAGAGTTAAAAACTTAACGGAAAAGAATGCAATTCAGATTTTGATTAGATAGCCCAGTCATTGTGCTTCAGTGGTTGAGGAGGTCCCCTGTTCTACACTGGGTCAAGGCACATGCGTTGTGGGCTCTATCCCCACTAGGGGGCATGCAGGAAACAACTGATTAATGGTTCTCTCATTGATGTTTCTCTCTATCCCTCTCCCTTCCTCTCTCTCTAAAATAATATAAATATATTTTTTTAAATTTTTGATTACATATACTAATGAAGAGGAAGTTTAGCCTGGATAGATCAAGACATCAGCTAATACAAAAAAAATACATATAAGTTTAGAATGCTTTATATGGAGAATTTTTAAATATGCCCTGGCAAATATCCTTTTATATTTGTTAAAATGACTATTGAACTTAGGTTGTATTTCTTGAACACGCAAAGTGACACTGTATGTGACAGAAAATCAGTGACCTAGGAGTCTGAAGATCTGAGCTATACACTCAGCTCTGCTTTTATCTAGTTCTGTGAGAAAACATGAGTAGCAGTTACATCTGAAGAGGAGAATAGATTCTAAAGTTAGTAGGTAAGTAAAATATTACATTTAGTGAAAAATGTCCTTGAAAATCCCTGAGACTCTGAATGATGCAGAATGGAAACCTAGAGACTGCAATGTTGTCTTGATATGAATATATATTTACATATATAGATTCAGCAATAATTATATTCTTGCTGTAACAGCATCCTGTAGAATAAAGACATTTTCTTTCAAGTATATGTGAGATTAGTCTGCATCCAACAAGTGGATCCAGAGGACCCAAACCAAGCTATGATTTTTGGATTTCCTTAATATAAATGTAGTTATTTTCTTTAATGAACCTTTACTTTGATTCAGATAGTGAGGAACGTGAAATAACAGAGGCCCAACTTGAATTTGAGGCAAAAAGGTTTGTTCCCAAGGACACTAGGGGTACCTCATATGATTGTGAAACTCCAATGTGTGAGTGTTAATTGTAATCATATTTAAGATTATACTTAGTTTGCTTTCTGTAGCAAGATAACTATTAATCCCAAATAAATCAGCATAGATGCATACCGTCTTCATTCTCATTCTGAAATAAGCTAATCAGTTAAACTCATCCTGCTTAAATGGACCCTTTATTAAACAATGTGGCCCTCTGAATAGTGTAAATGCAACTAACTTGGTGAGAGAGGCTAAATAATAGACAGTGGTAGCATATGATTTTGTATATGATCTTAATTTGAAATTCTATATTGCACTTGTTGTCCTTACTTTTCATTCACTAGAATTTGATCCTTAGTTTTCTCCTCATCTCCTCAACACCATCGCCTTCACTAACATGTGTTTCACCAACTATACAATTTTCAAATCACAAGTCAGCTCTTTCTGCCAAGTTTTAGACCTCTGTTGCAACCTCTCCCACGTTCCTCTGTATTTTTTATAGGAATTTTTAAAATCCTATATATATAATGTGACCATGTATCCTAGGGTTCCTGGATTAGCTCCTAAATGGACAGCAGCTAATGCGTCCCTGTGTTTTTGTCTACAGAGGATATATTCCCTTGCAAGTCCTGTGGCATCTGGTATCGGAGTGAGCGGAACCTGCAAGCCCATTTGATGTACTATTGCAGTGGGAGGCAACGGGAAGCTGCTCCAGTGTCAGAAGAAAGCGAAGACAATGCTGCTCAGACTTCCAGCCTGTGTCCCTTCCCACAATGCACCAAGACTTTCTCAAATGCCCGAGCTCTAGAAATGCACCTGAATTCACACAGTGGTAAGTGCCTCCCATGTTTCCTCTTTTGCTCCAGGAGACTCCATTCTTTACATACATACATGCATACATCTATAGTCTAACTATATCTACAAATAAGATTAAAATCTAACTGGTTGGATCAGCTAGCTGGTTATGTCACTTATTTTCCACTCAAAGGACTTGGGTCTGAATTCTTTTCTAACAGCTACTGTCCTCAGATTGCAGACCAAATCATTCTTTCTTTCTTTCCTTTTTTTTTTTAAACTGAAGTAAAATAGCATCATTTTAGAAACTCTCAATGCCCTTTGTACATTGTCATTAATATTCATTGATTTCAGTGTCAAGTGATCTTTGCAAACTGACCATACTGTTATCCACATGGCAGGAAAAAAATAGGTATATAAAAAGAAGTATTTGCTGAATTGGAATATAGCTGTCATTTTGATAGGTCCAATTAAAATCACACTTGAGAAAAATTAACTTTTAAATATGGATCTATAAAATGCTCTTGACTTCCAGAGTGCACATCATAACAGCTTAGTTGATTTTCTGACATAAAATCACTTTTAGTCCTGTTTTTAAATTCCTTAAGAAAAATTAGGCTGAAAAACAAATAAGTGTTTTTGTTTTAAGCCCGTTCTTAACAGCAAGGTGGCAACCATTCCCATTTATTTTGGAATTGTATGCCCAGTTGTTGTTAGTGTCATCACATAGTATTCAAATTTTCCTATTTTTTTAATTGAAGGTAATTGAATTATATTAATTTTAGATATCTCTAGGAACATTCTTGAGTAGGGCAAAACAAGTTCTGGGAATCACAGTTCTTCAGCACCTATAATACAAAACTTGTAGGCTGTTTCTGGGTGACTTTCTTCAGTGTTTTTGCTGCGGGTGAATAAATAAAAAACTGAAGTTGGTGCTGAGTTGTAAACAAACTAGCTCCAACCCCCAATGTTCTAGTACAGCACAAGCTTTTGTCTTTGAACCTATAGAAATCGTCAGTTTCCTTTCTACTCATTCTCTTCCCTTTCCCTACAAATGAGCTGTCTGCATGTAGGTGATAAAGCAGGGGAAGTAGAAACAGGTTAGTGGTCTCAGATGGTAAGTCACATACGAAACAAAAACAGGGGGATCTTTTCAGCTGGATAGAAGAACAAGTATTGGATTACTTAAGGAGAAAGAGAGACAGGGATAAGAAATTCCTTTTTATAGCTATAGGACCAGGTTTCTTTGCCATGTTTTCACCTTATAAATATAAAAGGCAATTCTCACTTTAGTCTAGAGTACAGAGAGGATGAGCCAAGCCTGATTTAACCACAAACCAACAAATAGGGACTAGAGTTAACCTTAGTGAGTAAAAGTGTGTGGATCTCAATTTCAATGCATGGGGGGGAAGGGATCCCCCACTCCACCACCGAGCAATTATCTAGAAACCAACCGGGTTTCCCGCAGTTCAACTCAATTCTGACACTATCTACCCAGAGTTAGCATCCGATCCCACAGGTTAAGGACTCAAGACAACCACCTCAGTTCAGGTGTTAATCGCAAGTCCAGATTGTTACCTGTGCATCTGACCAACTGGTGGCTATAAATCAGAGATTGCCAAGACCCCTTCCTTGGGTTTGAATACTTTATTAGAGTGGCTCATGAAACTCAGGAAACCCATTTATTCACTATATGACCAATTTATTATGAAAGGAAATAACTCTGGGACAGACAGATGGAAGAGATGCATAGGGCAAGGTATGGGAAAAGGATGAGGAGCATCCATGCCTCCTCAGAGTATGCCATTCTCCCCTAATCTACATGTTCACCAACCCTGAAGCTCTTTGAACCCAATCCTTTTAGTTTTTTATGGAGGTTTCATTACATAGACATTAAATCATTGGCCATTGGCTGTTGAACTTATTCTCCAATCCCTCAACCCCCTCCCAGGAGGTTGGGGGCAGGGGAAGACTGAAAGTTAAAATCCTTTAATCATGGATTTCCTTACCCTGCCTCCTCTCCCCCCCATCTTCCCCGCCCCCCCTTTCCCCAACAAGCCTCCAATCCTTAGGTTACCTAGGGGCTTTCCAAAGGTCACTTCATTAGCATAACAAAGATGCCTTTATCATCTTACCACAGGAAATTTTAAGGATTTTAGGAGCTGTGAGCCAGGACCCCTGTACAAAGGCCAAATATATATAAGAAATAAGTTAATAGCACAAATTGTTTCTGGCGAAAATGGGTTCTTGCAGTGTCACAAGAAAGAAATTTCAAAGGGCACATGCTTGGGAGAAGTTTAAACAGAGTGGCAAGATTTAATGAGGTGAAGGGAAATGATATGCCCTAGGGGGATATAGAGGGCAGGCAGGTGCTAGCAGCAACTGCTCCGAGATGCTTGATAATCCTCCTTATAGTCTTCATTTTTGGAAGGATCAGGATTGCTTGGAAACTATCCAATCTACTTCCTGAGTTTTTCCCGGACTTATGCTGCCCCCTCCCACCCCAACCAATCCCTTTCCTGGACCATCTGGGGTTCTGTGCCCTTATCCAGTCTGATTCTTTTCCCAGCTAGGCTCTGTCACCATTTTGGCTCCTACTGTGCATGTCCCAAAGTTTTGCTGCCTCATCTGGTTTCTACTGCCCATGCACTTACCTCCCCCTGTGCCATCTTGGTTTCTACTGCACATGTGCCTAGCAAAGGAATTTCCCCTGCTGTTTGTTGTTGTTTTTTTTTAAGTAGGTTTTTATTGATTTCAGAGAGAGAAAGGGAGAGGGAGAGAGAGATAGAAACATCAATGATGAGAGAGAATCATTGATCCACTGCCTCCTGCATGCCCCCTACCGGGGATGAGCCTGCAACCTGGGCATGTGCCCCAATCGGGAATCTAACTGTGACCTCCTGGTCAAAGCTCAACCACTGAGCCACATGGGCTGGACTCCACTGGGCCTGGCTCCACTGTTGTTCGTATCCCTTCCTAGGTAATCCTGGCTAATGACCGGTGACCAGTTCTTCCTGCCCACATCTCTGGAGGATGCAGTAGTCCCCTGCGGAGCCTGTGAATGCTGTAGCTTCCTAGTGAATGAGGCTTAATGTCAGATTCAGCTCCCTAGTAGATTAGGTTTAATATCGGATTCAGCTCCCTAGTTTATTAGGCTTAATGTCTGGTTCCCTTTGCTTCCTTCCTTTATTAATAACTAGCTAACTACTTACACTAACACCATGAGATTCTGAAAGATTTCAATTCATTCCCGTTGTATTGAAGGCATTAGGTTATTGTAAAGGTTCCTGTCATTACAAAACCAACGCATGAAGTTCTCAGTATTCTTATTTTGTTTGTCTCTCCAGGAGTGAAAATGGAAGAATTCCTCCCCCCTGGTGCGAGTCTGAAATGCACCGTCTGTAGCTACAATGCTGATTCTGTGATCAACTTTCACCAGCACCTGTTCTCCCATCTCACTCAAGCTGCCTTCCGATGCACGCACTGCCACTTCGGCTTCCAGACTCAGAGGGAGCTATTGCAGCACCAGGAGCTCCATGTCCCTGGAGGCAAACTTCCCAGAGAAAGTGACATGGACCACTCTCCCAGCGGCACCGAAGACAGCTTACAGCCAGCCCCAGACTTGTTGACCAGAAGCGAACTCCCCCAGAGCCAAAAGGCCATGCAGACTAAAGATGCGAGCTCTGACACAGAGCTGGACAAGTGTGAGAAAAAGACTCCGCTCTTTCTCACGAACCAGAGACCGGAGCTACAGCCCACGGCAAATAAACAAAGCTTTTCTTACACGAAAATAAAGTCTGAGCCCTCTAGTCCAAGACTTGCCTCATCTCCAGTGCAGCCTAATATCGGGCCTTCTTTCCCTGTGGGTCCTTTTCTCTCTCAGTTTGCTTTTCCCCAAGATATCACCATGGTCCCTCAGGCTTCAGAGATCTTAGCCAAGATGTCTGAGCTGGTACACCGGCGACTGAGGCACGGGAGCAGCAGCTACCCTCCCGTCATCTACAGCCCCTTGATGCCCAAGGGGGCGACTTGTTTTGAGTGTAACATAACATTCAACAATTTGGATAATTACCTAGTGCACAAAAAACATTACTGCAGCAGCCGATGGCAGCAGATGGCCAAGTCCCCAGAGTTCCCCGGTGTCTCAGAAAAGATGCCCGAGGCCGTGAGTCCCAACACCGGCCAGACCTCCATAAACCTTCTCAACCCGGCCGCTCATGCGGCCGATCCTGAGAACCCGCTTCTCCAAACATCCTGCCTCAACTCTCCCACCGTTTTAGATTTAATTGGGCCCAACGGGAAGAGCCACGACAAGGACTTTTCTGCTCAAGCTAAGAAGCTCTCCACCTCAAGTAGCAATGACGATAAGATGAATGGGAAACCCGTTGATGCAAAAAACCCCAGTGGCCCCTTAGTGGATGGGGAAAGTGACCCAAATAAGACCACCTGTGAAGCTTGCAACATTACCTTCAGCCGGCACGAGACGTACATGGTCCACAAACAGTACTACTGTGCCACCCGCCACGACCCGCCGCTCAAGAGATCTGCTTCCAACAAAGTGCCTGCCATGCAGAGAACCATGCGCACGCGCAAGAGGAGGAAGATGTATGAGATGTGCCTACCCGAGCAGGAACAGAGGCCGCCCCTGGTCCAGCAGCGCTTTCTGGACGTGGCCAACCTCAGCAATCCCTGTACCTCCGCTCAAGAACCGGCCGAAGGGCTCGGAGAGTGCTACCACCCAAGATGTGATATCTTCCCGGGAATTGTCTCCAAGCACCTGGAAACGTCTCTGACCATCAACAAATGCGTCCCGGTTTCCAAATGCGACGCTGCCCACGCCAGTGTTTCCTGCCTAGAGATGGACGTGCCCATCGATCTCAGCAAAAAGTGCTTATCCCAGTCCGAGCGGACGACCACGTCGCCCAAGAGGCTGCTGGACTACCACGAGTGCACCGTGTGCAAGATCAGTTTCAATAAGGTCGAGAACTACCTGGCCCACAAGCAGAATTCCTGCCCGGTCACTGCCCATCAGCGGAATGACCTGGGTCCGCTCGACAGCAAAGTGTTTCCGAATCCAGAGAGCGAACGCAGCAGCCCCGACGTCAGCTATGACAGGAGCATCATCAAGTGTGAGAAGAATGGCAACCTGAAGCAGCCTTCCCCCAACGGGAACTTATTCTCATCCCACTTGGCCACCCTGCAAGGCCTGAAGGTCTTCAGCGAAGCCGCGCAGCTCATTGCTACAAAAGAAGAAAGCAAACATTTGTTTCTGCCGCAATGCCTTTACCCCGGAGCAATCAAGAAGGCAAAGGGAGCCGACCAGCTTTCCCCGTATTATGGGATAAAGCCGAGCGATTATATTTCTGGTTCTCTCGTCATCCATAACGCTGACATCGAGCAAGGCACAAATGCAGAAAATGAATCTCCTAAAGGCCAGGCTTCCTCCAATGGGTGTGCTGTGCCCAAGAAGGACTCCCTGCCTTTGTTGCCCAAAAATAGAGGCATGGTAATAGTCAACGGTGGACTGAAGCAAGATGAGAGACCTGCCGCCAACCCACAGCAAGAGAACATTTCCCAGAATCCTCAGCATGAAGATGGCCACAAGTCTCCCTCTTGGATCTCGGAGAACCCATTAGCCACGAATGAGAACGTCTCACCAGGCATGCCCTCCGCGGAGGAACAGTTGTCTAGTATAGCGAAAGGTGTGAATGGCTCCACCCAGGCTCCGACCAGTGGGAAATATTGCCGGCTGTGTGACATCCAGTTCAACAACCTCTCGAACTTTATAACTCACAAGAAGTTTTATTGCTCATCACACGCAGCGGAACACGTCAAATGAAACAACGAGCTAACTAGAGACATCAGTCACCTTTGGTACAGTGTTGAGTATGTTGTGCTTCCCAGTCCAGAAAGATAACAACAGAAACAAAAGCTGTTGTGAATTACATCTGGGCAAATCAGGAGAGAAGTCATGATGGCCGAATTGAAGACTTAAGGTGTAATTTCATTACAGTCCATTAGTAACGTGTATTATTGGTGCCATTTTCAAAAAGAATTAATTTATTTTACCAGCAGTATTCATAGCTGTGGTTATGTTATTTTTATTTAAAAAACTTTATATTAAAGTCATTTGTAATGTTATTGTATAGTTATTGTGTAGCACATATGGTTTGCACTGTATAGTAGCTTTTAAAGAAAATAGTCACAAACAATACAGAAGAGCATTTTAGAAATAGCTTCAAAAGCACTTGTGTACCTTGAGTTCTTCTTATATGCTGTTGCAGATAAACGTATATGCTAAAATATAACTTGCAAAGATGTTCTAAGTACACATGCTATAAGTTCGCCTTAAGATTTCAATTCTTGGATAATCAGGCTCTGTTTGCACTTTATATTTTAGCAGATACAGTCTCTTAGTCACTAGGCTTTGCATTTGTATGTAGCCGTATGTTTCTGTCCATTTTCTTAATCTTAAACATGTATGTTAAATGAAGATGGCAATTTTTTTCTTGTATAGTACTTGTATTTTCTTTCGCTGATGCAGCTCTGTCTCAATTTTTAAACCTTTGCTGTTACATGCAATACTTTGTAAAGAATGAACAAAATTACTGGAAGCAGTATTGTAAGTAAATGAAGTAGTATTAATCAGTTTTATCTTTTGAAAGGCACAGTCTAAATCGAAACCCTGAACTCAATGCTGCAAGTATGAATTTAATTCATATATAAGATCTATTTAAATATAATAGTAGCAATACTGCACCTGGTGATCACAAAGATAATGTTCTACTTCTGATAGAAATAATTTCTCAACAAATGTTGTTACTATGCATGTATATGGATGGAATAAAATTCCAGATTGTTGGAGAAGTTTGGCATACTTTTTTTTCTTTAAGATACAAGAGCAACCCCATATATGATGAGAATAAGTTCCCAACAGCATTAATAGCTGTAATAACCAGTAAAGCAATAGATTGTCCTTTCTGTGTGCCTAATTAATATAACTTATTATATTAAAATGAACTGGAGACTCCAGGCTCTGAAAATAGAAAAGTTCTTCATTATAACTATATATAATAAGCACTATCTTTTTGTTCCCTACCCCCTCCACCACTGTAGCAGAGAAAAAGAATTTAGACACAATTTCATGAGTGTCTAAAAGGCTTACAGAACCTCTGCACAAGAACTGGCACAGAGGTTGATCAAATGCGCCCAACTTTTAGATGAAGTTTACCGGAGAAAGAAGTTTGCATTTGGAGGAGCAGTGAAATGGTGTGGTAAAGTGGCTCTGATGAGTAAAGATGCACGCATTTCATGCTTGCAATTTGTGAAAGACTAGATTTCACACATCTCATTTGTACATTTAAAGTGTTTGCATGTTGAGGGGGACTGGAGAGCAGTGTAGGTTATGGAGGACCTAATGGGCTCCCCAGAGGAGTTGAGAGATGATTCCATAGGCTAGATGACACCCATTGCCAGTCAAAGACAGACTGCAGTGCACAGTGACTTTAGAAACATCCTGATCTGGAAAGGCAATTGCTTCTCCTGTCCCTGAGAAGCACTATTTGCAGAGAGATGATGATGCACCATTAATTGTCCATATTGGATGTGGTAACATAACCTAAGGTGCCAGCCTCATAACATATAAACACTGGGACAAAACATAAAAAATACTGTGTTGTCAAGGCCATTTTCCCAGTTGCTTGTTGAGAATAACTATCTTCCTATATAATAAAAGGCCAATATGCAAATTGTCCCCTCAACCGGGAGTTCCACCAGGAGTTTGACTGGAGTTTCACCAGGGGGCAGGGCTGGCCTGCCAACCGCCTGTGGCCCCACCCCCAGGGCAGCCCCACCCTGATCGGCCCCCTCCACCCTGTTTTGGGGCAGGGCCAGCCTACCAACCACCCGCAGCCCCTCCCCGTGGCCAGCAGGACCCTACCTATGCAAGAATTCGTGCACCGGGTGTCTAGTTGAATATACAATTTTGACCTTAACTAATATTTTTTCATTTCAGGTGACTAATTAGTGAGGTGAACAGAATTTAGATGCTTAAAAGAGTCTTGCAAGAATCTCTCAAAGTATCAGGTGCTCGGGGACCCACAAGGATGTTCATAAAGATCTGCTCAGTTCTCAGGTGGGAACTGGCAAGCCTGGGTATTCTTTACGGGACTTTCTTCTCCAATCTCTTCCTTTTTGTTGTTTTATTGGGGTGGCATTGTAATAAATTATACAGATTTCAGGTGCACACTTCTATAATACTTAATCTATATATTGTGTGTTCACCACCCCAAGTCAAGGCTCCTTCCATCACCTTTATCTCCCCTATACCCTCTTCTACCTTTCCCTACTCCTCCCCTTCCCCACTGGTAATCACCATGCTGTTGTCCAAGTCTATGAGTTTTTTATGTTTGTTTGTTTTTGCTTAATCCTGTCACCCTTTCCCAATCTCTTCTTCTTTAAAAAGAAAAAAGAAAGAAAGAAAATCATCCAAGCAACATTTCTTTATTGATCACCTAGGATTTTGCCCACTATTTGGGGAATGAAGGCAAAAAGGCATACTACACGATTGCTTCCCTAAAGGAGCTTATAATCTGGCTCAGATTAGTGCTATTAGTGTTTCTCAACACTATTTCCTTGTTACAATCACTTAGGCAACATTTTCTAAATGCCAACATATATGTAATTTTGGTTCACTGGGTCTCAATCTAGGTAAATTAAAGACAATTCCTCTTTGTGGGTTCTGGGAATCAATACCTTTTCAAATCTGTCCAGATGGTTCCAATGTATGCCACAATGTGTTAGGAAACACCAAGGACAAGATATGAAGGAAGAGTGAGACTCAATAGAGTGGAGAGATAAGAAAAAAGGAAACCAATATGGAATGAAAGAGTTGGGGAAGACTATATGGGCAGGGTAGGGTCTAGAAAGGTGGGTACAATAGTAAGGAAAGCTACCTGTCCTTTGGGGAACCTTGAAATATATGTGAACTATATCCAAAAGAATATTGCAAATATTGTTTATATAGTTAAAAACCAGTTCTACTAGCCATTCACAGAAGAAAATAGCGGAGATTGAAATCATGACATTCAAACCAGAACTAGACCCTGGAGGTAAGCAGCTGTGGGGAACTTCCAGCCTGCAGGCCATATAAAGGCCCAAGAAATCATTTGGTCTGGCCCTGCCAAGGCATTAGGGTGAAGTAATGAAATGTTTGACCAAATATAGCAGGCTGATTTTTAAGTGGATAATTTTTTATGGCCCACGAATGATATTATAAATATCCAAATAGCCCTTGGCAGAAAAAAGGTTCCCCACCCCTGGTATAAAGGAAGAAAATGGTCTTTCTACATGTGGGGATCATTGTAAATAATAGCATGAAAGTAGACTGTGAGGGTAAAGAGTAAAAAAATTTTCAAAATAAGAGGACTCAAATTGAAAGGTAAAAGAAAATAAGGGTATAAATAAGGGCTCTGATATCACAAGACTTTGAAAGGCAGGCTGAGTAAAGTTTATGGGTTTGCCTTGTACCTTGCTTCTTAAACAGTCATGAAAAGAAAATTGTGCTTGGGAACAGGGATAGAGTGACTGTGAGGCTTAGATGCCTCATGGTTAGAAGGCCAGAGTGTTGGTCCACATGGGGGTAGTGGGGTATTACTCTCTGTAAGTAATCCCCCACTTCTCCTGGAAGGACACTGGTGATGGCCTCTTAAGGCCCACTAGGCTAATCTCCCTGAGGCCAGGACTGTGGTTGCAAATACTGCCAGCATTTGCTGCAAACATTTTCACAGCACAACTGTTGGCCGGAGGCAATTTCTCCCTAAAAGATAAAATAACTGGTCGACAGTTTGGCTTCCTATCTCTATGGACAGAGGCAACAGACGATGTATTTGAGCTGGTTGTCAGTGTGGTTTAATTTCTCCGTTGAGAAAGTTCTCGCAGTGCTCCCATTCTTATAGGAGGTAAGTCTTAGCCAGATTGCATGCTATTCTAGAAAATGGTTAAAAATCCATGTTTGCAAATCCTTGGTGAGCACAGTCCTCCCTGCCGCAAAAGAGGCGGCTGCTCATTCACACAGTTTTCAAGAGCATTAATTATCCATTGTTTGTAGGAAACTCTCTTGATGAAGGAAGAAATCCAAGTATTCAAGTGAAAAGGAAAAAAAAAAGTGCAATGCCGAACGAGGAGACAAATCAACAAAGCAAAAAGAAAAAGAAGTGTAATACTATGAACAAAGTCTTCAACGATGATATATTTTCATTTTCCACAATAAAGTACTTTTAATTCTATGACCAGGTGGTGTTTTTTTCTCCATGTTTCATCATCATTCTCCTACGAATGCTCCGGTTTCTTCATTCCTGTTTCTTTTACGGCCAAATTGCCTTACGGCCGAGTCGCCCTGCGGCCAAGCTGTTTGGGGCGAGACCACCTGAACGGACCTCCTCGCATCTCCATCCTTCGTTACACCTGCGGAGACCCTCTCTCTCCACAAGGTAACATTCTCGAGTTTCGGGGACCAGGCCCGGTGTCTGGGGGCCGTTACTGTGCAGCCTCCTGGCGGGCGGTAAGGACATGCTCTGCCCGTTGGCGGGGCAGGAGCAGGGACGGAGCCAGGGGAGCTGGGCCCCAGCCAGGCTCCTCAGAGGTGAAGCATCACAGCAGAAACGGTGGTCCCCAACCTGGGGAATCTCCTGGGGTGTCATTGAGACCCAAGTGTCATTCATTCACATGCGTGACATTCGTAAACAGTGCAGCATCTGAGCTAGCGGGTCTCCCCTGCTCACTCGGGACTCAGTCATGAGGCGGAATTGAGTCCGATGACAGCCGGACCCAGGCCGGGTGTCTGTCTGGAAGTTAGTCTGAACCTGATTAATTCAGAGGATCATGCAAAAGCAGACACAGGTTAGGCGAAAGTTTACTCTGGCACTGCCCAGAACAAAAAGAGTTTGCTTAGGACATGCATAGAATAAACTGTTTTCAAGAACCTTGGCAACCCCGTTTTGCATACAGATAATATATTCGTGTCAAACGAGTTTTATCTTCATATTAAAGAAGGTCAGAGCTTGTTTGCTTGGCAAGCTGCTTTGAATTATCCTTTCGGTTTTCTACATATGGCATAACCTGGTTTCCGATGGTGTAAAATGTATCCTATCCACTAAGTTCAGAACCTTTTTTTTCCATTGTGGGAGGCCAGTAACCCTCAAGAAAAACAAGTAAAATACAGTGTTGTTGTATTTAGGGAAAGATATGCAATGACAAAATAGTCTTTTAAAATTAATAATGGGGATATAAAATTTTATTAAAAATACAAGAAATAAAAAAATATACTCAATATAATTAGTTTAAAATAAGAGGATAATAGAAAGGAGATGATTCAGATGAACAACATAAAAATCATGGAAAAAATCGTAAGAGGAAAACAGAAAATGTAAGACAAAGGAATTTACAGGAAGGTAGTCACACCGAGATGCTCAGACACATCCCTGGGGTGGACACACCTGCTACAACGGATGAATTGTCCCTGATCCTAGGCAAGGCCAGGTCTTCCACTTAAGCTTCCAATTCTCTATAGCTAATTATTCCCTCTCTTTCCTCACACAAAAGCAATAAATGTGTCTTTTTTTAAAAAATGATTGATGAGAGAGAGAGAGAGACAGATTGATTTGTATTTCCGCTTGTTTATGCATTCCTTAGTTGATTCTTATACGTGAACTGACAGGAATCGAACCCACAACTTTGGCTTATCAGGAGGATGCTCTAACCAATTTACCTATCCAGCCAGGGCCAGATGTGTCTTTTTCAATTTATGTAAGGACGTGGACAAGAAGCATCAACATGTGCTCTAAATTGAAGTCTGAACCAGAATTGAAAGGTCCCTCTCAGGTGTCATGGATTGTGTAATAATCCATCAATTACCTAATCCTGGAAGATGGAGGGAGTTCCAATAATGCTCAGATAAAATCCCTTGTCAGTCTTGTGGAAGGAGGCTTCGAGCAGATTCAATTTAATTTTAGGGATTAGAGGAGTGTGATATTACTTGTATATAGTGTCGATCAGTAAGTGCTTATCTACCACATCAGTACTACAATCACTATTTTACCAATGAACAAACTGATGCTTAGAGCATTGAGTTCCCCAAGTGTCAGAGCCAGTAGAGCCATGTCTGAAAGCCAGTTGCCTGCTTTTGCTCTTTTGCTACGGTTCTTCAGAAGGCCGTGGATCTTCCTCCCCCTGCCTCAAGCCAAACCCCTCAACTTGTTGCTGACATGTGAGATGGGTTCCGTAGACTTGCAGTGTGTATTTCCAGCTACCGACACTGTTTTTGCTGCTGGTGGCTAAGGTGCGCATACAGTGGGAAGTTTTCTCTTTAGCATGTGGTGAAGCTGAAAGGCAACCAGAAGTACCCTGTCTTTGGAACTGACCCTTTTTGTTGGGGAGCACATGAGACTTGGTTGGAAAGCTGTAAGGAGGATATTCCGAGAAAAGGGAGGTGTGTAGAAGGCCGTCTGCCCTGTTTATGGGAATTCCGACTTAGGGGAGACTTAGGGGAGTGTTGAAGGCAATGCCTCTAATTATTCCTTGACCTTTCCAAACAAGTCTGTGCATGTGCAGACCCCCGAGTGTTTACTGGAATCCTTATGCTTAATCCCTGGATGCCTTTGCCTAGAGGACAACGTAAGCACGTGTGTCCTCCCAAGATTACTCGATTGTATCATTGTATCTAAAGATAAAAATTCCAATAAAGGCCTAACAGGCAGGAATAGAGGATGCCCGGGCCACTAGACCCCTTAGCCTTATGCTTAATCCCTGGATGCCTTTGCCTAGAGGACAACGTAAGCACGTGTGTCCTCCCAAGATTACTCACCCTACTGATTGTATCTAAAGATAAAAATTCCAATAAAGGCCTAACAGGCAGGAATAGAGGATGCCCGGGCCACTAGAACCGGGGGCCCCTTAGCCCTCTCTTGCACAGTGAAACTGTGTCTGAGTAATCTGTTCATCCGTTATTCAGGGGCTGCTGGTCAGCCTTGGCACCTTTTCACATGCAATGTAATGAACACCTTCTTTTCAAGGACAGTAAGTAAGGTGCGCCATGATAAAGCACATTTGAATAGAAGCATCTAGGGACATGTAACCCTCTGGTTTTCATTGGTTGTAGGAAAAGATTTTGGAGCTGCTTCCCCTACTCACTCTTAGGTATAACTGTGTCCTGACCACCAAGTTGCACAAAGCCTTACTAGGTGATGCGATCTATGAAAATTGTGAGGAATTACTGATTAGAGTGTGGGACATGCTGAAAATAGGAAGGTGGTTCTCTCATTGGCAAAGTTGAGGGTAGAAAATATTCTGGTTTCTCTGGTTTTGCCATGCAGTAGATGGTCATATATGATATACACCTATTTTGTTGTTTGGGAACGTATTTTTATATTGCAATATGTCATTTCAACAGCAAAAGTTTAAAAAGGAAATGTCATATTCAATTTAAAAAATTCTGAACTAAAGTTTACATTTCTCGGGAAAGCTAGATAATGAATGTGTAACCGCCACAAATTAATATTTTGTCTACATCCACCATTCACTAAGGAAATTATAGAGATTTAGTTAATCACACAAAACCATAACATATAAATCTGCTCAAGGATCTTCAGCATTGCCTGGCCGACGTGGCTCAATGGTTGTGCCTCAAACCATGAACCAGGAGGTCATGATTTGATTCTGGGTCAGGGAACATGCCCAGGTTTTGGGCTTGATCCCCAGTAGGGAGTGTTCAGGAGCAGCCAATCAGTGATTGTCTTTCACCATTGATGTTTCTATCCCTCACTCAGTCTCCCTAAACTATATTCTAATTTCACTAATTCTACACTAATGTCCTTTTCCTATTTCAGGATCTAATCCATGACACCATATTGCATTTAAGCTAATGTTTTTTTAGTCTCCTCTAATGTATTATAGCTCCTTTGTCCTTAATTTCCTATGACCATGACACTTCTTTTTTTTAAATATGTTTTTATTGATTTTTAGAGAGAGAGGCAGGGAGAGGGATAGAGATAGAAACATAGATGAGAGAGAAACATCACCTCCTGCATGCCCCCCACTGGGGATTGAGCCCAAAACCAGGGCATGTGCCCTAACTGGGAATTGAACAGGTAACCTCTTGGTTCCTGGGTCAGTGTTCAACCACTGAGCCATACCAGCCATGCTGACCTTGACACTTCTGAAGAATACTGGTCAAATATTTTGTAGGTTATTCCTCAGTGTTCTTTTATGATTGGTCTGGAGTTAGAAATTTGCGTAGAAGAGCAGAGAGTTGAAGTGCTTCTCAGTGCATTTTATCAGGACGTATACTAGTACACTGTAAATTATACTAGTACACTGTAAATTACCATGTTCCTTTTCATACTCTAATCATTAGACATGAATCACTAAATCTGGTCAACATTCCACAGGTGGCAAATTAAGCTCTACTTTCTGGAGGAAGAAGTATCAAAACATTTGTGGGCCTATGTTAAAAACCATGATTGCTAAGTATTTATGAAGAGATACTTTGAAGCTATACAAATATCCTGTTTCTCTTTAAAGTTTTACCCACTGATTTTAGCATTCAGTAGTGGATCTTGCCTGCAGCAACTCTTGTTGTGGCATAGACCTTTAATCATTTTTGTCTCTTCCATCGTTTCTATGTTTGTTATTGGAAATCTTTAATGAAAACTTGTTCCTTCTCCCCACTTATGTATTTATTCAATCATTTATTTATATCAGTACGGGCTAATGGTATTTGCTTTATTCTCTATCCTATAAGCTAATACTATCATTATTTGGTTACTAAGATCGTTCTAGCTTTGGCCATGGGGAACTCTCACAGGTAGACTTATTTTTAATTTTTTCTTACACTTTTCCTTGCTATCTGGCACAAGATGCAGTAAGCCCCAGAATAAGCCTAATTTCACAGCACATTCCTATTGAAACATCTTTTCTTTTCCTTGACCCAGTTTTAGAGTCAGCCTTTTCTCCAAAGAACCCTGCAACCTCTTACTGGAGAATGGGATTAAAAGCCAAAATCTTGATACTAATATGCTTGTTGTTACTGGTATCTCTACTTCTAGACCCTCTCAGTAGATATAGCTAAGATGTGTCCTATATAATAAAACCCTAATATGCAAATCAACTGAACAACAGAACAACTGGTCGCTATGACACCCACTGACTACCAGTGGGCAGACACTCTTCGCAGGAGCTGCCCCCTGATGGTCAGTGCATTCTCACAGGGGGAGCACCGTGCAGCCAGAAGCTGGGCTCACAGCTGGCGAGCGCAGTGGTGGAGACGGGAGCCTCTCCTGCCTCTGCAGCAATGCTAAGGACCCCTTGGGGGATGTCCGACTGCCAGCTTAGGCCCGCTTCCCTCCCTCGAGGTGTCCTAGACTGCGAGAGGGCACAGGCCAGGCTGAGGGACTCTCCCCCTGCCCCAGTGCACAAATGTCGTGCACCAGGCCTCTAGTTTAAATATAACAACCATTGTATGCAGACACTCATATACTTCTTTCTATAGTACGTATATTTTAAAATAAACAAGAGCTCACACTAATGTATCAGACCATACCCAGCCCAGCACTTATGTTATATTTTAATGTTCAGGTCAATATAAATATTTATTCTTTAATACACATTGATATGTTTTATTTTTATTTTAAAATAATTTTATTTTTAAAGATGGTTTATGACTATATTATAGATCCATAAGAATGAATTTATTTCTCAATAACAAAATATTTCACAAAGCATACAATTATAATTATTTTAAACTCCTTTTCACTCCCAAAAGATGTCCTAATAAACTCTAAAGTGACTGTACAGTGAATTAAGCTGAGCTTAGTAGGCACTTGGAATGCTATGACTTATAGCAAAGCCTCATAAGCTTTCCTGTTCATATACTAGTAGATCATCTGAGGATCTTGTTAAACTGCAGACTGATTCAGTGGGACTCGGGAGGGGTTTGCGAGTCTGCACTTCTAACAAACTCCCAGCTATTGCTAATGCTGCAGGTGTACAGACCACACTTTGAGTAGCAAGGCTCCAGACTGCAGTATAGTTGTCATGGCACGAGCTTTCTGTACAGTTATTCAGTTGTCCTGCAGTCCTCATCCATGACCCATTCCTACTGAACTCAGTAACCACTAGGACTTTTCTTCATTGATCTATTTCAGTTTTGTGTCTTTGTCCATAATACAAACAAGGCAAGTTTCTATCAATGTGTAAATTAGATTAGCTGTATTTGACAGGTGAAAATGAATTTCACCAGAATTTAACTTATTATTTGCCAGGCTACATTCATATTTTACTTATACACAACAGCTGCAGCACTGTGAACTTTCCCATTTTCAAGTTAATATTAATGTTGATGAGTTTTTTTAACCCAAATAAAACACTTTTGTGGAGTCTATGACAAGATTGGTGGACTCACACTGTGATCAGAGATGGATGCTTAAGGGAATAGTGGAATCCTTCGTGATTCATGACCATTCCTGGTGGGGGGTGGGCTGGGAGTGGAGAGAGAGTGACAGGAGAGAGGAACCAAGTAAATATGTACAGTATTGCAATCTCACGGCCATCTGTGCTAATGGCATGCCACAAATCTCAAACTGAAACAGTGTGAAAGCAAATGGTATTAGTTAATTTTAATATTGTGCCCTTCAAACTTACTGGTTTTACTTCATGCATTCATTCATTCATGATTGCATTCTGATTTTGAGTTCTTACTCTGACAACATTGTGATAGGCACTGGGGAACAGATATTAAGGGATAGACTTCTACTAGCTTTGGGTAGAGAAGTATAGAAAGAAAAGTACACAGGTGAATGTTTTATATAAAACATGATAAATGCTACACTGTTGCATGGCATCCCGGAAGAACGTAAGAGAGCACGTTATCCAATCTTGGGGATCCTGGGAAAGTTTTTCAGAGGAAATGGTGCCTAATTAGAGATGTAATAAATGAATAAGTTGTCCAGATAAAGAAAAACAGGGGACAATGACAGAGAAGAGGGGGGAGATAAGAGGAGGTAGGTGGGAAAGAGGTTATTTTTAGAACATTCTAAGAAAAGAAATTAGCATGTGCAAAACCCAAATGAGCAGAACATAATTCACTATGATAATTACAACTTCCCCTATTTTTTTTTTCCTGGATTCCCAAATTAGTGATGTCAGCACCACTCACCAGGTTACCCTGACCACAAACTAGGCGTAATCCTGGTTTCCTGCTGCTCTCTCATTCTACTGCCTCCCATTTTAATGATCATCTAGTTCTCTCCATTCTTTCATGTAGATATATCTTAAATGGGTTTTCTTCACCCTAAATAGCTATGAGAGCCTTCAAACTAAGCTTCCTAATTTCAGTTTTAAATATTTCCAGGTGGAAACACATTTTAACTACAGTGATCTTTCCAAAGATGACATTTGACTACTGTTCCTTTTTAAATTCTCCAATGGCTCCCCATTGCCCTCAGGATCAGGATTCTGTAACAGGGTCAAGAAGACCTTAGTTCATTGGGCTCCTGCTTATGTCTCCACCTTGCTGATCCCATATTTGATTCATTGCATATGTACTTGTTGATTACCTATATATAACAGTCACTATACTATATATTATAAATAAAATGAATAAGATAAACAGCCCTGTAAACATAAATGCTTATATCCCACCAAAAGAGACATTTAAACGAATGATTACATTATTAGCAATGGTTTGGAGAATACTGGCCCACTACCACTTGTATGATGTGAGTAAGCTGGGCATTGTAACTATAGTTTTTGGTGAATCTTGGACCTGACCTCTTCTGGAGTAGAATTTTTTTCTAGGCCTTAATTTTGAAAAAGGATTTTTAAAAAGACGGTAATACTAGACACTATAATAGATAAACCATGACTCTCCAAGTGTGACCAGGGCATGAGAATAAATAAGAAAGACTCTGGTTTCTGAAAACCTCTAACCACACACACACAAATACATCACATATTTATATATACAGATATTACAAATATGTAATAAATATTCAGTGTGTATGACAAATACATATGACATATATTGTATGTGTGTGTGTGTGTATACTAGTATATATTCTCCAAAGATGATGAATATAGAAATCTGTACCTTTAACTTCTAGTTTAGTTTAGTGTGTGCACATGTGTTTAGTATGACTGCGAGATGTACTATCTATCTATCTATCTATCTATCTATCTAATATATATACATACATATATATATACTAGTAATAGCTTAGATCAGTGGTTCTCAACCTTCTGGCCCTTTAAATACAGTTCCTCATGTTGTGACCCAACCATAAAATTATTTTTGTTGCTACTTCATAACTGTAATGTTGCTACTGTTATGAATCGTAATGTAAATATCTGATATGCAGGATGGTCTTAGGCGACCCCTGTGAAAGGGTCGTTTGACCGCCAAAGGGGTCGCGACCCACAGGTTGAGAACCGCTGGCTTAGATAATGGGCCACTAATTGATGTAGAGAAAGAATGAGAAGCCAATGAGTTGCCTCATAATAAAGGAGTCGGCCCCACAATGGTCCAGAAAAGAAGGGAAATGGTCTCTGTTCTGTCAGTGAATCATCTGGATCCTCAGGAGGGCTGGCCCTGGCAACATGTTCCATTAGAGGATAGGGCTTCTGTCCTCAAGTGTCTATGAAAGTGTCCGAAAGACGGCAGCAGCAGTGACCTCCAGCATCTTTACAGGACACCCAGCTGAGACACGTGCCAGCAATAAGATGGCTGTGACACCTTCGGTTCCAGAAAGAGTTATTTCACACGCAATCTACATGATGATACTGAAAGAAGAGAGAGGCTTGTTTGGGAACATTACTCCCTTCTCAGCTCCTCACTGAAAACGATTGCCCGTGATGACAGAGTTGCTGCCACTTGAAAGCTGATTTGGAAATGGAAGGGCTTACTTTATCTTAGACCCCATGATTCATGGGGGAATCACGGAAATCTGTTTCTCTTAATGTTTTCCAAAGAGACTTACTGATCAAAGTTGTTTCCTTCCCAGAGGTGTGTTCCTTCCAGCGCAGGGATGAGGCCTATCTCTGGGACACCCAGAGGACATTTATAGTCACTTCCCAAGTGGCTCTTGTTCTCTGGATTAAAAACGGAAATTATCTCTTGGCTGTCAATGTAACATTTTCCAGCAGCATGAAATTCTGTCAAACAGAAATTGAAGATGAATAAAACGAAGATACACACTCAGGATTATTCCCATTGTGAAGCAGCAGTGCTCTGCACTGAGGATTCTACACCCTAATAGTAGATTCAGGGAAATAGAGACATACTGGTTTCTTAAACGCCCCCATTCACTTTGCCACGGGAAGCAGCGGGGATTGAATAGAGGGACAAACGCTGTGAGCATATGCAATAAGCCAACTCTCCAGCACTCCAGGGCAGGATTATACATGGCTTGTGTGCATCAGGGGGGGTAACCAGTTATCATAATTCCATTTGTAATTTATGTTTGCATGAACATGCAGTTATTAACCATTACTAGGATTGGAGGAGCAAGTGCAGCCTGTTTTCATTTTATCAAACACCAGGAAATTTCAGCTTGTCCATTCAGTAATAATGCAGACCCACATTATTGGATGTCTGGTTTTGAAGAATAAATAACTACCCTTCATAGGAGCAATATTCACAGGACATGCCTGGTGCATGCAAAGCTGTTCATCACCCATCAGGCTTCATTCTAAATAGACATATGCCCAGATTTAGGACACAGAAAGAAATGCAAATGAATGGAAAGGCCAGAAAGCCCTTCACTTTATTTATTTTTAAATATATTTTTATTGATTTCAGAGAGAAGGAGAGGGAGAGAGAGAGAGATAGAAACATCAATCATGAGGCAGAATCACTGATTGGCTGCCTCCTGCATGCCCCCTTCTGGGGACTGAGCCTGCAACACAGGCATGTGCTCTGACCAAGAATCAAACCCTGACCTCCTGGTTCATGGGTCAACACTCAATCACTGAGCTACACCAGCAGGGCAAGTGTCCTTCACTTTAGATATGTGGGCAAGACCTGAGTGACAGGTTTTAAATAGATTGAGATAGTGTACAGAGGTCCAGCCAGAGGACTTGAACCTGATAATTTCTTATCAGGCAACAGAAATAGAAAATCATGTTAAATGGTTAGATGTGAGAATGTATGAATTCAAATTGGAGGTCTGAGATAAAATGAAAGGTTCTAGAATTTGGAAATAAACTTTAAATAATCTATACTAATAAAAGCCTAGGTGGCCCTTGTGCATGATGTCGTCACAAGATGGCCACCACAAGAAGGCCATGGGCACAGTGGAGGCGGGACCCGGTGGCCGCTCTGCGTGGTGCGGCCTGGGGGTCACGTAGCTCCACAGGGTGCAGAGGAGGCCTGTCCTGGCATCTCCGCCACCTTGTGTGGAGGAGGCGGTCACGGCAGGCAAGGGCAGTTGGGGGCGACCAGGCCGGCATGGGAAGGCAGTTGGGGGCAATTGGGTGGGCAGGGGAGCAGTTAGGGGGCGATCAGGCTGGCAGGCAGTAGCGGTTAGGGGTAATCAGGCAGGCAGGTGAGCGGTTAGGAGCCAGCTGTCCTGGATTGTGAGAGGGATGTCTGACTGCCGGTTGGACATCCGGCAGTCGGACATCCCCCAAGGGGTCCCAGATTGGAGAGGGTGCAGGCCAGGCTGAGTGACGCCTCCCACCTCGTGCACAAATTTCATGCACTGGGCCACTAGTTATAAAATAATTATAATAGCAGTAATCTTCAAGCTTGTATAAGCAACACTGAATTTTTTGAGCTTGTGATTCTGGAAAAACAGACATTTTATCCGATTTTCAGAGATTGATGCATAAAAGCTGAAGAACTATTGATATATTAGGAGATTTGAGAAGTTTAAATCCCCCTCTGTTAGGTAGGAGAGATGATATCCTAGTCCCAGAATTTAAATTCAGTATTTTTCTGATGCTTTTCACCATGACCTATAGTAACAAAAATATTTTACATTGAGATCCTGTACACTATCTCTCTTTTTTGTCTCACAACTGAAAAAAAATTTAGGTAGTTGTTTCCCTTATAGTTATTAGGTGCACTCTGATATTTTCTATTCTATTCTATATTCTAGGCAATTCTTATTCCATTTATAAAATTCTAGTCATGACCTATGAAATTGATTTCATGGCCCTTATGGCTTGCATCCTACAGCTTTAAAAGCACTGTTTTAACTGACTAAAGAGTGACAATTGCAAAGGAAAGAAATGGGGCAATGCACAGTTCTAACAGACAAGGCAAGTTCCACTTCAGATACTAACAAAGGTTCGAGTAAAAAAGAAGAACGGTTGACATTCAAAACAATTGACATTCAGGGAATTGAGGGAGGAGGATAAGCATGTCCCGGTGAGATGGAGGCAAAGTTTAAAACTCTGTCTAGAATAAATGAAAGGAAATATCCTGGTAATTCAGGTAAAACACTACTAATTCATTAAACACAATGAAAGATAACCTTAATAACTTTTCTATACTTTGTTGTTCAACAAGTAGAGCCCAAGTTGTGCAGCTTGTGTAAGTATTAAGAGAAATACTACCCACTGTGTGAAGAAAAGAGAACATATGAGAAAAAAAGGATTTGGAGAAAATATTTATAACTTTATTTGTGGCCTTTAACAAAGCAGTATTTCTATAACCACACAAATGTTAATGTGGGCGTATCATTTTAATGAGAAGGGAAACGAATTGGGTGGGCAAATTACTCATGTGTTTTCCCTTCAAAATTAGTAAGAGCGACTATGGGTCAAGACCAGCTTGAGTTGAGGCTCTGTCATTCAAGCCGAAATGCTTCTAAGGTGGCATCCAGTGCCTTGGAACAATTCAATTAGCTAATCACAGATGGTTGCTAGCTATGCACTCTAAACTTTCATTTCACTAACAAATGTCACTGCTAAGGAAATCTGAACTTTGGGGAATTGGGGGTAGATTCCATCTGAAGGTAACTTCTGTTCTCATCATGATTTCATAGGAAGCAGATAGGAAAGTGTCACATGAGGGGAAACTTTGTAGCAATTAGAGTTGCCCAAAAATGAGTGATCAGCACCATCTGAAAGGTGAGAGTCCGGTTGCTCATCACCCTGAAAATGTCTGTATCAGCGGCCCCGTGAACTTGAGGGTACTAAGATCTAAAGGAGTGAATATTTAGAAATTGTTGATAATTCAAAAAATTAATTCAACTGAAGTTTGTCACCAAATCAATACATTTGATAAATATACCCTACAGCTCTAGTTCCATCATTCTTTTTTCTTATTAGAGAGTGCAACCTGATTTTGTTTTTTTTCATCCTTTGGGGGTTGCCTTAGGAATTGACATGAATGTTTGTCATTGTGTGTCAGTGGTTGTAACTATTTTCAGGTAGTGGAGTCCTTGGATAAACGGACAAAAGTTTCTTCAGAAAGGTCAGCATATAAACAATCAGTCTTTTTTAGGCAATTCAAGGTTTCAGAAACCCTGCCATCCATCCGTAGACAGCTAGAGCAAAAACCTAGGTTTTGAAAAAAAAAACACACAGCTTTTCTATTGTTTTGAAGGCATAATATCTAATAATACACTTGAAGTCTTATTTGGAGTCATGTGGGGAGAAGGAGGAATCATATCTGTAAATGTTCCTGATAGTTTTTATTACATCCCACTGGTCCATATCCTTGGCTTTAGGCAATTAAAAGCGTTCACGTCAGATTTAGTCTGACTTCCAAGAAAACCCTCTGTGTATATTTCTGTGTGTTTTTTTAAACAAAAGTCTGAGTGAATTTTTTTCTAACAGAAAATGTTTGTTTAACAAACTCAAATCATTTTTTATCAACCCCAGGTAATATTTGGTAGGAGAATTAATGGATGGATCGGTGAATGAATGATTTCAAGATCTCTGTAATAAGCAAATGAGATGACTATTAATTATTTAGTACATTATGTCCAATAATGGATATGTTTGTTTGAAGTCTAGAATTTTTTCTTCCCCAGAAGGAAGCAGAAGATAAATTCAAACTCTCCGGGGAATTTTAGGGTTGGTGGTTCCAAAACAAAAACAGCCATCAGATATGAAGGTACATCACTACCTTCCTTTCTTAACTTCTAATAAGAGCAGAAAACTTATTCAGTGCATCATCTTATTCCATATACAGAGGAGCTGTTTGGTTTGATTCACATCTGACAAAGGAGAGCAGCTCTGTTTATCTTGGATCCCAGGGGCAATGGATTTCCTTCCTCCCAACCCCAACACGAGAATGGTTTCAGAAGCTAAATTAGCAGATTCAGTTAGACCCAATTAATACCAAAATTTCTTTTAGGTTTTTAAATACAGCTTTATCATTACTCCAACTGTAGAGAAGCAGTAGGAGAGAGGAAAAAGTGTATAAACTCCCTTTTGACTATCTGGACCTGTTAACATTCAGAAATTCAGGAAGAATAAGGCCCTATCCAGGAAGATATAACTATAACTATAACTATAACTATAACTATAACAACTATAACTACTATAAATATAAATATATGTGTGTGTTTATATATAAGATATTTACATGTTTAAAGCAACATTTAAAATATTAAATACCTTTTTTTAAATATGGTACTAGAGGCCTGATGCACGAAATTTGTGCAAGTGTAGGCCTTCCTTCCCCTGGCTGCTGGCACCGGCTTCCCTCTGGCACCTGGGACCCGGGCTTCCCTCAGGCCGCCAGCAGGCACCCTGGACCCACGCTTCCCTCACAGCCCTGGCTTCCCTCGGTCTAATTAGCATATTACACTTTCATTATTATAGATAGCTAACAGCATCAAGGGAAGTTAGCTCAAAGCCTATTTACATATTATGAATTCTTGACCTTTAAAGAGTATGTTGCATCTACCATAATAGAAACTAAAAGAGAATAATATGTTTTCCTATTGTCCCCTACTATTGAAAAATGATTTCAACAGAAGAAGTAAATTTAAAAATCACTACTTGTCATTCAGTTATGACTATTTCTGAGAATACACAAGTCGATGTCAAGAATGCCTAGCCCTATAATAGGGTTTCTTCTTCTCCACATCGTCCCAGCACTTTCTGTTTATTAATTTATTGATGGTAGCCATTTCAGCAGGTGTGAGATGGTACGTAATTTGCATCTCTCTGATAATTAGTGGCATTGAGCATTTTTTCATATGTCTCTTGGCCATTTGTATGTCCTCTTTGGAGAAGTATCTATTCAAGAACTCTGCCCATTTTTTAATTGGGTTGTTTGTCTTCCTTTTGTTGAGTTGAATGAGTACTTCATATATTTTGAAAATTATCCCTTTATCAGATGTATCATTGGCAAATATATTATCCCATCAGTGGATTCCCTTTTCCTTTTGATGCTGTGCAAGAAGCTGTTTAGTTTGATGTAGTCCCATTCGGAATGCAGACTGGTACAACCACTATGGAAAACAGTATGGAGTTTTCTAAAAAAATTAAAAATGGAACTGCCATTTGACCTAGGGATCCCACTTCTAGGAATATATTGTAAGAAGCTTGAAACACCAGTCAGAAAGAATATAAGCACCCTTCTGTTCATAGCAGCATTATTTACAACTAGGGGCCCAGTGCACAAATTCGTGCACCTTGAAAGGAACTGTGGGTCGCGAGACTGCAGTGGGCACAGGGGCGGGTCTCAGCCCATCCTCTGAGCCCCTGCCTGGCCCCTCCAGCCGCAGCCCCGCTCCTGCCACCACCGCTCCCACGCACTGATGGCATGGGTCCCGCTTATACCTGCTGGCGGCGCAGACCGATTGGGGCCGGTGCCAGCAGTGGGTATGAGCGGGGCTGGCACTGTCAGCGGATGCAAATGGCAGCTGCTGCCCCGATTGCCCCTCAGGAGTAGTTGGAGGTGGAGAAGCCCTCTGGGGTGATTGGGGCCAGCAGCGGCTGCTTGCACCCCCTGATGGCGCCGAGCGATCGGGACCGGCGCTGGGCGCCGGCAGCAGGTACAAGCGGTGGCTCCAGTGCCGGCTGCAGGTGTGAGTGCCTGGCAGGACCACGGTGTGCGGGAGTAAAGAATTTTCAGTAACCACCAGAGGCTCGCCCTGATGACAGCGACCTGTGCCCCACCTTGGTCTGGCGCCCCTGCTCACCTGCTCCATCATCCTGCCGTGGCTGAAGCTCGCCATGTTCTGTGCTCTGCTACCTGCTGCCGACACCCTCCATGTTCCGCGCGCGACCCCTGGTGGTCAGCACACATCATAGCAACCGGTTGTTTGGTTGTTTGGTTGTTCCGCTGTTTGGTCTATTTGCATATTAGGGTTTTGTATATATAGATAGCCAAGATCTGGAAAAAGCCCAAGTGTTCATCGGTAGATGAATGGTTTAAAAAAAATGGTGACACATTTATACTATGGAATACTATGCACTTGTAAAAAAGGTTCTCTTACCCTTTGAGACAGCGTAGAGGGACCTAGAGAGTATTATGCTAAGTGAAATAAGCCAGTCAGAGAAAGACAAGTATCACATAATCTCACTCATACTAGTATGTGGAAACTAATGAACAAAATAAACTGACGAACAAAATAGATCCAGAGACATTGAAGCATGCAACAGACTGACTTATTTCAAAGGTGGGAGAAAAGAGATTAACCAAAATACTTATATGCATACAGGTATAACCTATGGACAGATAATAATAGTGTGGTGAAGACCTGGGGAGGGGACAGGAGCAGGCTGGAGGAGGTCAATGGGGGAAAAAGAGGGACATCTATAATACTTTCCACAATAAATTTAAAAAAGGAAAAGGAATGCCTAACAATATTAAGATTCAGTTCTCCTTAAAGTAAGACACAGACCTAAGTCAGAAGCATCTCCATGACTCAGTTAAAGGAATGCAAATACCTCAGAATTTTTTAATCAGGCAGAAAGGCACAAGGAAATATTTTCTTCTCTTCAACAATTTAAGAAGATAGGAAAACAAAAACTTTCTCTGGGAACATCTCTAAGCACAATTTAAGGTCCTTCCAAAGACAAACTGCTGAGCTTGGAGGTGCCTGGGAGAGCAGAGTTGAAGCCCATTTTGAAGGTGCTCTCAATTGTCAGGAGAGATGTGGTGTGGTCTCTGATAAGAAGAATGGATTTGGCTCACCACCTACTGAAAAACATCGGTTGTGAGATGGAGTGTCTCAAAAGCAACAGGGAAATTTCAACTTCCTTCAAAATCCACAAGTGAGTGATGGTGAAATTAATACCTATTACCCACATGTACCAAGAAACAATCTAACATAAAAACCTTCTTCTAAAATGGAGTGGATACAGAGACATGGAAGCATGGAACAAAGTGCAGAATCTCAGAGGGAAGGCAGGGGAAGGTGGATGGGTGGGGGGTAATGTTGTAATGTACCCCGCGAATCACACAAGGACGCCTCAAGAAGTCAAAATAAGGGGTCACATTTATTGCAAATCCGGGACTATGAGGGGGCATTTTGCTCTCTCAAATCTTGTAGTGATTAAGTAGCCGCAACACCAGATTTATATAGGCAAAAATCACATCTCAGGATTTGGAATGAGGAACCTGGTTTGCAAAAAAAGCAGTTACGGAAGCGATATTGAGCAAGTTAGTTATCTATAAAGATTAATTATAGTTTTGGGTCTTCGGATCACTGGATCAACGGAAACACATTATCTGGAGCCACTGAGGCAATTTAGAATAATTGTGCTGTCCTGGTCTTGGGACCACTGAGTCAACCGGAACGCATTATCTGTAGCTACTGAAGCAATTTAGGGTAATTGTGCTGTCCTGGTTCTTAGGTACAAAAGAATGTGCTTTCTAAAACCAGTAAGATCACAATCAATGGGATATTCAAACCACCAACAACGGAGTATTCAGTCAATTGGGATAGCATACGTAAGTTCAGAAAATCAAAGTAACTTTTCTATCATTAAACAAAGCAAATAAGTACAGAAGCCAAACAGCAGGGTTAAAGTTAAACTACAGTTTCTACCTAGATGATTGCTACCATACTTCAGTAATCAACCAAAGACCTTGTATGCATATATGCATAACCCATGGACACAGTGTGGTAGTGAGGGCCTGGGGTGGGGGGCAGGGCAGGGATTTGATGAGGAAAAAAGAGGACATATGCAATACTTTCAACAATAAAGATTTAAAAAATAACAACCTTCTTCTAGGGAATTAAGTTTTTAAATCAACCATAAAAATTCAGGTGAGGCTTCTGAGAAAGGCAGCTAGTATCAGCCTACACCCACTGAAATGAATCATGGAATCATTTCTTTCAATATCAACTTCAAAGAATGAGAGAAAGAAAATGACTTGGTGACCTTCCAGTCTGTCTTTTCCTGTCTTTTCCCAGTTGCCTCAGATGCTTCTGGTTTCTCTAATAAATGGTCTTCAAGTCAATATTTAAAATAAGTAACTTATTCTTGGAAATACTCTCATCAAAATTCAGCATGGTAAGATTGTAAGATAATTTTTTAGAAAGAAATAGCTTCAGAGGATTTCAAAAATTGCTAAAACCTTAAGAGAGCAAATTGAAAGATTTAGCTCACATTTTCTATATCGACATATTAATGGGAATGATTCTGTTAAATTACTGTTTCTGACAAAATGACTACCATTTTATCCCACTCAGCTAATGGATTTATACACCTTGAAATAACACCTTTGATTGGGCTCATTAAGCACAATTTGCATTTTAAAATACCAGTTCCAGGCATAAGGTAGCAGTGGCTCTGAAAGGTGACTAACTGGTAGCGACTCTTGAGGAGTATGTCTCCATTATGTGTATGAGTGGAATTTCTTTTTGTTTTTGATAAATTTATATACCATTGTAGAGTTTCTAGAATGATAATCTGATTATTTTAAGGCCATAAAGTTTTCAATTCACTCAAATGTTTTCTCTTCAAAGTTCTCATCCCTAAAAAACTGGGTTGTTGCTACATGGCGTCTAAAGTTTTCTTTAACTAGGCTGACAATAACATACATCATTCAGCCTGGGATGCTTTTGACAGTGAAAGGGGATGCCATAAACTGGGAAAACAGCCATTGCCTTGGGATTGTCTCAAGCAAAGCAGTACATATAGTCACCCTATTTTTAGCCCACCCTACTTTGAGCTATCAAAAGGGCTTGAGCTGTTTTGTGTCAGTTGTAAGTCATCTTTTCTTATGGCTGTGTAGTATATCATTGCATATATGTATGTACCACATATTCTTTACCCAGTCTTCTATCAAAAAACACTGGTTGTTTCCATGGCTTGGCCACCATGCATAATGCTGCAATGAGCATAGCGGTACATATATCTTTATGAATAAACTAGAGGCCAGGTGCACAAAAATTTGTGCCCTCGGTGGGGGGGGGGAGGTCCCTCAGCCCGGCCTGTGCCCTCTCACAGTCTGGGGCCCCTCGGGAGATGACCATGTGCTGGCTGAGGCCTGCTCCCCAGGGGATTGGGCCTAAGCTGGCAATCAGACATCCCTCTGGCAGCCCGGCAGCCATCAGGGGATGTCCACTTGCCAGCGGGGAGCAGGCCTAGCTGCAGTTGGATATCCTTAGCGCTGCTGAGGAGGCAGGAGAGGCTCCCACCACCACGGCTGTACTGGCAGCCATCAGCCTGGCTTGTGGCTGAGCAGAGCTCCCCCATGTGGGAGCTCACTGACCACCAGAGGGCAGCTCCTGCATTGAGCGTCTGCCCCCTGGTGGTCAGTGTGTGTCATAGTGACCAGTCATTCCCAGTCTTTCTGCTGTTAGGGTCAGTTTGCATATTACCCTTTTACTACATAGGATAGAGGCCTGGTGCACGGGTGGGGGCCAGCTGGTTTGCCCTGAAAGGTGTCCCGGATCAGGGTGGGGGTCCCGCTTGGGTGCCTGGCCAGCCTGGGTGAGGGGATGATGGCTGTTTGCAGCTGGTCACACCCCCTTCTGGGTGGGGGTCCCGCTTGGGTGCCTGGCCAGCCTGGGTGAGGGGATGATGGCTGTTTGCAGCTGGTCACACCCCCTTCTGGGTGGGGGTCCCGCTTGGGTGTAATTGAAACTTTGTTGCTGCTCCAGCTCCGAGGCCACGGCCTGCTGAAAGCAGGTATCTGGGGTTTGTTTAGCTTCTATAATTGCAACTTTGTTGCTTAGAGTGGAGCTCAGAGCCCGACCGCAGCAGGGACGAAGCTTGGCTTCCTCCATCACTAGAGCAAGCAAGCCTCCTGTTCACTTCAGCTGCGTGGCTGCCGGCCGCCATCTTTGTTGGTGGTTAATTTGCATATCTCGCTGATTAGCCAATGGGAAGCATAGCAGAGGTACAGTTAATTTCAATCTTTGTCTATTATTAGATAGGATCTTATTAAGTGTTTGAGGCAGATACCCAGAAGAAAGATTGCTGGGTCATATGGTAACTCTATTTTTAAGTTTTTGAGGAACCTCCATGCTACATTCCATAGTGGCTGCACCATTCTTACCAGCTTTGTATGAGGGTTTCTTTTTCTCCACAACCTCTCCAACACTTGTTATTTCTTGTCTTATTGTTAATAACCATTCTAACAGCTGTGAAGTGGTATCTCATTGTGGTTTTTATTTGCATTTCCATAATAGCTAGTGAAGTTGAGCAGCTTTTGATACAGGATGGGGAAAAAGTTAGTTTACAATTGCTTCATATGGAAAATAATATAATAGTTAGTACGTAATAATAAAAAGAATGAACTCTGTTTCACATACTCAACTGCAAACCTACTTTTGCCTCATCCTGTATATCTCTTGGCTATTTGTATGTCTTTTGGGAGAAATTTCTCTTCAGGTCCTCTGTTCATTTTTCAATGGGATTTTTTTTTTTTGGTATTTTGTTGTTGAGTCGCATGATTTCTTTATATATTTTGGATATTAACCCCTTGTTGGAGCTGTTGTTTGCAAATATTTTCTCCCATTTGGTTGGTTGCCCTTTTTTTTTGTTGACAGTTTCTTTTGCTGTGCAGGAGGTTTTTAGTTTGATATACTTGCCCCATTCATTTATTTTTGCTTTTACGTCTCTTGCCCTTGAGGTCAAATTCATGAAATCCTCTCTAAGACCAAGGTCCATGAGTTTGGTACCTATGTTTTTTTCTTCTGTGTATTTTATTGCTTCAGGTCTTATATTTTGGTCTTTAATCCATCAAGACTGGCTTCTGTAGCATGAAAACTGTGCAGTAACACAGAACCTTACACTTAGAAGGGTCCTAAGTTGTATTAATGCTGGGCTATCACTGTACTGAAATTCTTAATAATTCTTAATAATTTTCAGAAAATGAGGCCCTCATTTTCATTTTGCACTGGGTCCTGCACATTACATAGCTGATTCTGCTTGTCATGTTACCCACAGCTTTTAATGCAGTGCCTGATAAACACCTGTGGGTTGAAATAAACAATTAAATAACCATTTCACAGTTAGTTCTTTTCCTCTAAACATGTAAAACCTGGTAGCATTAATTTAATCATTGATTTGGTCATATTACATGAGTAGTAAATTATTAAATGAGTAGTAAACTATTTCATCTTCTTAATTTATATAAGTGAAAAAATGATAGATTTTGAAGATAAACAAGTTTCTTCTTTGACTTGGCACTTATAAATGGTTATTATATATTAAGCATTCACCCGAGACTTGTAGAAAATTTATGAAATGAAGTAAAATATAAAATAATGCTAGCTAATTAATAACTGGGTGATCTGTAGTAAATTAGCCTATGTGAAAAGGAATAGTGCCCATCTTATCTACTTCGCAGAATCAGGATACCTAGGGAGAGGACAGTCGGAAGTACAAAGCACTATGTTCATTTTTGAATACTTTGTCTTCTCTATTCCTTTTTGGTTTATCTGTCTCTTTTTCCTTATTCTGTATCACACAATTGATAATTTAATTATATAATTTATTTTCTTATTTCTACTGCTCCTTAGTTAGGCTTCTCTCTCCAATTTGGATACATATTATATAATTTATTTTCTTATTTCTACTGCTCCTTAGGCTTCTCTCTCCAAATTGGATACACACTGCGTACTATACTATTGTTTGCTGTTCTCCATTCACGTAACGCAGCTGAGACCATTGCATATAGTTTCCCTCATTTAGTTCATCTCAGGCCCTGCCTTCAAAAAGAGCCATGCTTCCTGATCATAGTGAATTAAATTAAATTGGGTTATTTTCATAGCATGTGGTTCCCAGGTGACAAAGACAAAGAGATCCTGCAGCTCACTGGCACTGGGTCCGTTTTAGAAGGACCAGCTGGAGGTGAAGGTTAGTGACACCAGCAGAGGCCACACTCTTCCACAGGAACTCAGAGGACAAAAGGGTCAGCCAAAACAGAAGAACTGGGAATTAACCAGCTGAGAATACACGAACTGCCAGCCATGATTTCCCGTGCGCTTTGAGAAACTTCTACTCTATGGATGTGTCATATAGAGCTCTGAAAGAGTCAAGAAGACGAAAAGAGTAGAATCTTACGGTTGGAACATGTTTTTGAAGATACTTAAACATGTCTGTGTCATGTGGACCCTAAGGGATGATAATTTGTCTATATTGAGAATTAGATATACATTCACTTTTATAAAGACCTACAATAAAATACAAATAATATGAATCATCACATACCATGAACATTGAATACATAAATATAAAGGACCATAAAACTCATGAACATTTATACAACTGTTAACAGCTGAACAGACAGACATTCAGCTACCTCAGTCACCAAAGACAGAGGAGAGGAGACACAGTCAGCCATGAATTTAACCTTCTTCTTGTAAAAAAAATATTTCACTTTTTTAGGAAGGGCAGTGTTTCCAGATGAGGTTCTGAAAGCAATTTCTCATGCGGGGTCGCCAGTCCTACTGTGTCATTTCCTGGCTGTGTGACCTGGAGAACTTACATAGTATCCCTTGTTTTCATTTCTTCATCTGACAATGGGGGTAGCAACTAAAATAAACTCATAGGGTTATTAAGAGAATTAATGAGTTAATATGGGTGAAATAGAACAGTTCCTGACACACAGTAATTGCTATATAAATATTTGTTAAATAAAATAACATATAGTAATCTCTTAGAGATATAATGGGCATTTTCAATAATGTTCTTACAGAAAATGAAAGTGTATGTAATATAAAAATTATATGGAGAGGTCCTCCTTAGAAGCTGACAGGACAATAAAAAAAATTCCAGCCTACTGAAAGTATTAATTGCAAGGGGCTTAAAAAAATGCATTTCAAGTATATAGCTTTCTGATGCTCTGACTAGACACAGGGATAAAGCCTGGCCTCTCTATCTCATTAGGCTTTAAACCAAGCTTCATGGTATCCCACCAGTGGTTCTCAACCTTCCTAACGCCGCAACCCTTTAATACAGTTCCTCATGTTGTGGTGACCCCCAACCATAAAATTATTTTCGTTGCTACTTCATAACTGTAATTTTGCCACTGTTATGAATCATAATGTAAATATCTGATATGCAGGATGTATTTTCATTGTTCGCGACCCACAGGTTGAGAACCGCTGCTAGTCTGCCCTTGAATCAATTTCCTGGTACTCTTGCATACTCTCTTTAAATATGTATAGTTCTAACTCCATATTTGTGCCATTGGACAAGTAGCGTACAGGTCCGTGGTTATCAAGATCAACTGTGTATTCAAAGGATATGGATTTGTATTCCAGCTCTTTCGTTCCCTAGATGTATCACTCTCAAACTTTATTCTTTCTTTTTTTTAATTGACATTCCAATTTTGAACTATTATGGTTAAAGCTACTAGGACCATGATGTGCAAGTGTTTGAGTGAACATATATTTCTCTTGGAAAGATACCTAGTATTAGAACCGCTGGGTCACATGTTAAGTGTATGTTACACTTATAAAACACTACCAAAGTGCCCTGGCCGGTTTGGCTCACTGGATAGAGCATCGGCCTGGGGACTGAAGAGTCCCAGGTTCGATTCTGGTCAAGGGCATGTACCTTGGTTGCAGGCACATCCCCAGTAGGGGGGGTGCAGGAGGCAGCTAATTGATGCTTCTCTCTCATTGATGTTTCTAACTCTCTATCCCTCTCCCTTCCTCTCTGTAAAAAATCAATAAAATATATATTTTTTTTAAATTAAAAATTAAAAAAACACTACTAAAGTATTATTCAAAGTGTACTCTTTTACATCCTCATCAGACATGAAGGAGAGTTCCAATTATTCCACATCCTGCCAACAGTTAATATTGTCAGTATTTTAAAATTTGTTACTTTAGTGGGTATATGCCCACTTTTTTTTCTTAGTTAATCCTCACCAGAGGATATTTTTCCCATTGAGTTTTTTAGAGAGAATGGATGTGAGAGGGAGAGACAGACAGAGAAACATTGATGTGAGAAAGACAGATGGATTGGTTGCCTCCTCCACGTGCCCCAACCGGGGTTGGGGATGAAGCTTACAACCAAGGTATGTGCCCTTGACTGGGAATCAAAGCTGAGACCCTTCAGTCCAAGGGCCAGTGCTCTAACCACTTAGCTAAACCAGCCAGGCTGTATGTCTTCTTTTTAACATGTCCTTTTATGTATGTTAGTTTTTTAAAGTATTTTTTCCTTATTACTGTCCTAAAAATTATATTCTAGATACAAATTCTTTGTTAGATATACACATTATGAATATTTTCTCTTAATTCTGTGACTTTTTCGTTTAAGCAATGCTTTAGAAAAGCAGAAATTTTTAATTTTGATGATGCAAAAGTTTATAATTTTTTTAATTAACTGGTGTGTTTTTTTTGTTTGCTTGTTTCTTACTAAAATATCTTTGCTTACTCCAAATCATGAGGATTTTCTCCTATACCATCCTCTAGACAGTGGTTCTCAACCTTTGGGTCGCGAACAATGAAAATACATCCTGCATATCAGATACTTACATTACAGTTCATAACAGTAGCAAAATTACAGTTATAAAGTAGCAACGAAAATAATTTTATGGTTGGGGGTCACCACAACATGAGGAACTGTATTAATGGGTCGCGGCATTAGGAAGGTTGAGAACCACTGCCTGGAATTATAATAGTTTTAGCTTTTGCGTTTAGTTCTGTGATTCATTTTGAGTTACTATGTTTGCGTATGATATGAATAAAAGTCAAATTTTTATCGCTTATTTTTCAAATGGATATGATGTTATTCCTGTAACACAGCTTGTGAAAACTACCCTTCCTTCATTTAGTTACCTTGACACTTTTTCAAAAATCAATTGACTTGTGGATCTATTTCTGGATTTTTTATTATATTCCATTGAGCTATGTCCATCCTTACATCAACACTATATTGTCTTGATTACTATGGTTTTAAAACAAGTTTCAATATAGGAAGTATAAGGCCTCCACCTTCATTCTATTTTTGTTGTTGTTAATACTTTCCCAAGGAAATTTTTTTTCTTTCTTTTCTTTCTTTTTCTTTTCTTTTTTTTTTTTTAGAGAGAGAGAGTGGAAGGGAGTGAGAGGGAGAGAGAGAAAAAAACCAGGATGTGAGAGAGACACATAAATTGATTGCCTTCCACATGTGCCCTGACCGGCCGGGATCTAACCTGCAATCCAGGTAGGTGCCCTTGACTGGGAATCCAACCCGTGACCCTTCGGTGCAGGGGCCAGTGCTCTAACCACCAAGAAACATGAGCCAGGGCGAACTTTGTTCTTTTAAAAGATTAATTTTACTATTGTATTATCTTTGAATTTCCTAATATATTTTAGAAACATCTTGTTAATTTCTACAAATGCCTTCTGGGATTTTGATTGGAATTGCATTCCTACATCACAATTTGGACAAAATTAACATCTTAATAATATTGAATATTTCAGTACATGAACATAATATATTCCCATATTTATTTGGATATTGCTTTTTAGTTACAGTTTTTTTTTGTTTTGTTTTTGTTTTGTTTTTTTTATATATTTTATTGATTTTTTACAGAGAGGAAGGGAGAGGGATAGAGAGTTAGAAACATCGATGAGAGAGAAGCATCGATCAGCTGCCTCCTGCACACCCCCTGCTGGGGATGTGCCCGCAACCAAGGTACATGCCCTTGACCGGAATCGAACCTGGGACCCTTCAGTCCACAGGCTGACGCTCTATCCAGTGAGCCAAACCAGCTAGGGCTTTAGTTACAGTTTTTAACATATAGACTATCTAATGAAGGAATGGATACTAGAATGACAATCTTCTCGAGTGAGTGGGTCGATCCAGTCTACACCACTGGAATAAATGAGAATTAGAGGAAGGGTGGCCTTTACCTAGAAATTGTGGGTTATGGACATGATAAACATTCAGCTTCTTTCTCTGATCCAGCGCATGACAATACTGGATGTTATTTTAAGACTTTTAGATTTGTGGGAGTCTAAGAATGTGAAATAAATTCTATCAGGCTTAAAGGTCTTTGGAATTTGATGGAAAAGGAGCCTGTCAGCCTTTTGCCCAAAATGTCTTGTCCTTAAAATGATAGCTTCAAACATTCTGATAAAGCAACCTCAAAATTACATGGGATGTTACACTAATTTGTCCGGAAGTTATTTAATTAATTTCTTGGTGGGCAAGCATCTTCTAAACATGGGAAGATTTAGAATTAAGTGTACAAATGTTTGAGAGACTTAAAATCATACCATTGTTTATATTTTTGTTAGGCAGTCTGTATGCTTGTGATTTAATATGGCAGTAATATTTTAGAGATATTGGCATATTAGAAAAAGTTGTTAGCTATATATTGCATGTTGATGCATACTTGTGATTTATATGGTTTTGAAGCACTTAAGAGAACTCAAAGCTCATCGTATATGTTCAAATTACAAGACATATAAAAGTTATTTAAGGACTTGGAAATAGTTTGTTTATTAATTCAGACAGACCAAGTACTTAGAAATTATAAGTTTAATGAAATTGTAAATGAAACCAAATATTTTCCAAAGGCAATTAGATGGTGGTAAAATTTTCTAGAATTTTAAGTAGAATTATATGAAATGTAACTCAAACAGAAGCTTCTTTAAAAAGATGATAGGTTCTTATATTTGTAACTTTAATGGAATAAGAACATTTAAAACAGTAAAATCATGAACTAACTTTTCTGCCTACAAAAATATCCTAGAAGTCACCCCAAAACTCTTATGCAATGTGTAAATTCCAAAAGTAACCCAGTTTTTTTTCAAAAAGGTTCTGTTTTAAATACAATACCTTTTAATGTTTACCTATATTAAACTTTAAGTCATGTGTTCATTCTTTTAAATTTTCTGTGGATGTGCAATGCTTCATCTTTACTTAGGAATTTCTGGGTGGCAGTGATAAGCCTCTTGTACAAAAAGCAAAGAAAAAGACACCAGCTGTTTGCCATGACTGATGGGAGAATGCCTCTAGCTACAACGTTTAGTACTGGTTCAGCATAAAGGCTATTGCACACTTCTCCCCTAAAACAGGTACATATTTAGCCTCAAATTTAGATTACAGAATGGGGTTCTGAAGTGCTGCCAAACTGTTGGACCCAAAGCAAGAGAACTCAAGAAATTGCTATTCCAAGAGATTTTTCCCAAAGGGTGTTACTCAATGGATGATAGCTGTACTAACAACATGCTACAGGCTTCATGGGTTCTCATCAACAGACATTCATTGGATACTCTTATGTGGCAATCACTGGAAAGGCAGAGATGAGGAGGACCTAGATGCCCCACCTCTCCCACCAACCATTTCTACTTGATAGAAGGTAAACAATAGAGAAGCAATATATAGTCCAGTATGACATGAGCATCCTCAGGGTGAGGGAGCACATTGTAGGGATTCGTAATCTAGCCTGGAAGGATGCAGACAAAAATTCAACACTTGAAACTTGAACAGTAAGTAGGAGTTGTGTGTACTTTATAGAAAGAAAAAAAAATTATCAATATGTCTTTTTAATGAATTTCAAGGTTTTGGGGGGATACTGGAGAGCAAAAGGAAAGAAAGCCAGAGATTAAACCCTTCTTTGGCATCATGGTAAAAATGGAATTAAATGTATTTGCATTATTGGACTAATCAAAGCTCAAAGTTTAGATTTCAAGGGGGAGGTAAATAAGTTGTAACTTCCCAGGCAGTATAACTGAGTAGGACAAATGTTGGGGAGGATTGGACACAAATGGAGAGAACCAGAGTATAAAACGAATGTCCCAGTTTTTCAGAAACTTGGAAGCTCATTGTTAGGTGATGATCCAAATTGAACACCTGGCACAATGTGAAACCTCTCCCTGATGATATAATATGCTCTGCTGGAACGCCACAAAGCATCACAGTCATAAAACTGATCAGTTTTTTAGGGGGCACAAAGCTATGATGTCAAAGCACACAGTTTGAAGGACTAAATTTAACTCCTCTTATGCTCATGGATTTAAAAATGTAAAGAACAAATAAACAACATCCCAAAGATAGGAATACCACTAAGAGCTAAAACATTCATAACTTGGAATCTTCTCTCTGGGCTTCAAACAGTCAACACTTTTACTTGATTCTTTTGTCCTTTAAATGTTTAAACTCCTTGTATATGTTGAATAATCACATATGATTTTAAGGCCTTTTTAAAAAAGAGGTGTTTCTATGTAGTGTTGGGGCCAGCATTCCCTTCTGCTTACAGAAATGTGAGATGGTAACATTCATAAGAGTTGACATGTCCTGTACCTCATTAAAGAGGATTAAATTATTTTTTAAAATCCTAGTAAGTCGCCGAAACCGGTTTGGCTCAGTGGATAGAGCGTCGGCCTGTGGACTGAAAGGTCCCAGGTTCGATTCCAGTCAAGGGCATGTACCTTGGTTGCGGGCACATCCCCAGTAGGAGATGTGCAGGAGGCAGCTGATCGATGTTTCTCTCTCATCGATGTTTCTAACTCTCTATCTCTCTCCCTTCCTCTCTGTAAAAAATCAATAAAATATATTTTTAAAAAAATAAAATAAAATAAAATCCTATAAGTCCTTGAATGTTTAATTTCTTAGCCCAATCCTTGGTATATGTGAGTCGCTCAGTTAAAATTTGTTTAATTGCATGTAATTAGATTCAGTTGAGTTGCCTAGCCTTACATTTAACTGGCTTGGGCTAAGTTGAATTCTTAAAATCCTTAGAATTTCTTAACTGGTTAAAGCAACAAAGGTGTCCCTAGTTATGTTAATATGGAGACTTTGGGACCCCACCCGACCATGGGGGCTGGTTGCCAGGAGAATCAACTATGTAATTAGAGGGTTGGACTTTCAGTCCCACCCCCTTGACCTGCAGTGAGTGGAGAGGGGCTGGAGGTTGAATCAGTTGCCAATGGCCAGTGATTTAATCAATCATGATGTCATGAAGCCTCTATAAACCCAGTGATTTAATCAATCATGATGTCATGAAGCCTCTATAAACCCAAAAGGACAGGGTTGGGATAACTTCTGGGTTGATGAACACGTGGAGATGTGGGGAGGGTGGCACGCTCTGAGAGGACATGGAAGCTCTCTGTACACTTTCCCCATACCTTGCCCTATGCATCTCTTCCACCTGACTGTTCCTGAGTTACATTTTTAATATAACCTGTTATCCAGTAAGTAAAATATTTCTTTGACTTCTGTGAGCCGCTCTAGCAAATTAATTGAACCGGAGGAGGGGGTCCTGGGAAACTCTGGCTTCTAGCCACTTGGTTAACAGCACAGGTAACAGCCTGTGCTTGCAACTGGCATCTGAAGTTGAGGGCATGCAGTCTTGTAGGACTGAAGCCCTAACCTGTGGGACCTGCTGCTACCTCCTGGTAGATATTCTCAGAATTGAGTTGATATCGTCCAGGAGGGCATCTGAGAATTACTTTTGGGGCCTGTGTGGAAAACATCCACACATTGGAACTGGGTCCAGGAATCTAAAAGAGACCCAAAGAGAATCATAAACTTCTATTAGAGCTTTAAGTTGCAGCACAGTAATTAGCCCGTAGAAGCCATGGTTAATTGCATGGTTCTCATGCTTTCCCAGGATACTGTTGTGTTTCTCTGATGTGCTCTGTTCATTGCTGCTAAGAAAAATAATACTGGTTTAGTTCAAACATCCCCAGAGAGTAGATTCTCATTCCTCCAACCCAGCATGTGGTCAATATAAAGTAAATGTTACATTCCCTGACTACCAATTCAATTAACTACCGGGGCCTGAAATGCCTTAATTAACATTTAACATGAATGTCCTGAAGACCATTTCTTGGGATCTGAACTGTCAGCGCTGTTAATTATTCAAGGACTAATTAATAGTGACTTTGGTCTGCCTGCCCTTTATTGAGATATAGCATATTCCAGGTCAGACAATGGGTTACCCAGTGTGGTTTAGGAGCAATGAACGGCTGTTCAGTTTCTCTGTGAATGCTGCAATTACTGTTCTGTCCACTGGTCAGTATGTTTGCTTTTAGTCCAACAAGACACTGTTCTTATTTTTAGAGCTTTATGACCTATTACATAGTATTAAGACTTATTATGTCTTAGTATCTGGTAGGACACTCCTCTCCCCCCTTTTTTTTTCTGTTTCACTGTTGGCAAGCCTTTATTTTCCCATTCCACAAGTACCCGCCCCCCCTTTCTTTATGCTGCTTTCCTTGCTCACATTTCATTAAGAAATTAAGAAATAGGTCTAATTTTCTTCTTTTTGTGTCTCATAATTTTTGGTCAACTGCTAGTCACTGTGTGTAGCAGAACAGGAGAGAATGAAGTCAATATTTACACCAAAAATAGGGAGTGTTCCTTCTTTCGTTGGGCTACCAGGATGGGGGTCTGGGCTCATGCAGACGGTGGTTAAACAGCAGCTTTAGTGATTGCACCGGTGGGAGGTCTCTCTCAGCTCACCGGCCTCCAGTCTTACGCTGGAGTTTCAGTAAATGCCTGTGGGAAGAGTAGGAGGGCAGCTGCTCTCTTGTGTCTGGGGGATCCTTCACACCATCATGGCAGCTCACATTCGGGCTTTAACATGTGAGAATTTCAACAGATTTCTTTTTACCTGTGTGTAGAGCAGATTCTTTCTCCTGCTGCACATCAAGGATGACAGCAGCTGAGCTTCTCTCCTGGAAAGGGCTCAAAACTTTCAGGATTTTTATAACTAGGTTTCTTTGCATCCTCAGCCATCAATTGGGTTTTAAAAAAATGACGTAACTTCTCAGGTGGTTCTCATAATTAGGATCTGAGTGCAGCATTCTTGCAGTTTTCTCGATCTGAAGCTCAAGTTGAAGTCCTTTCATAACTGAGGTGGGTCAATATTCTTCTAATTTGGTTCTAGACTCATGATTATGCTAGGCTCAATTTACTCTTTAAAATTTTCAGTAACAACTGTGAAACAATAGGAATTCCCTGTTTCTTTAAATTTTGTTAAAATTCATCTTTACAACTATCTAGGTGTTGATACCTTGAAGAATAACATATCCAGTTGCCACAACAATGTCTTTAATGTTTATTGAGCTACTAAACTTCTATGACATTAACCTCTTAACTTAAATGTTATGTGAAATGGTTTCAGAAATTACACCAATCTTAAGTCTGTTGGTTTGGGAAATAAGTGTATTCAGATTTCTTAAAGTCACCAAGATCTTCAGGACAGTTGTATCTCAAGAAGGTTTGAAGAGGAAAAAAAAAAAGGAAGATATAAAAATCAGATAAATGTGCCTTTGTGCCCATGCCAAGACATTTTATTGAACGTGGGGGTAGGGGATTGGGCTGGGGAAGAAAGCAGAGGGCAGAGACAAATATGGAAACTGTTCTAACATGTGTTAAGGAAGCAAGGGTGATTTTCCCTCTAAGCAGCTAATTATACTGCAGCAAGCATCATGAGTTAAGAGATAAATTTGCACTGAACTTTGAGGTTCTGCAATTTTGAGAAATTATAGGGATACTAGAGGCCCAGTGCATGAAATTCATGCACGGGGGGCAGGGGTCCCCTCAGCCCAGCCTGCACCCTCTCCATTCCAGGACCCCTTGGGGGATGTCCGACTGCCGGTTTAAGATCGGGCTTAAACCGGCAGTCAGACATCCCTCTCATAGTCCTGGACCGCTGGCTCTTAATCGCTCACCTGCCTGCCTGCCTGGTTTCCCCTAACTGCCCCCCCCCCCCCGCCTGGTCACCCCTCATGGCCCCCCCACCGGCATGGTCACCCCACGCAGCCTGCTGTTCAGTTGTTTGGTCATCCCTCACTAACACCCCTGCCGGCCTGGTCATAGGCAGCCATCTTGTGAGGGCATGAGGGTTAATTTGCATGTTACCTCTTTATTATATAGGATGTATATAGAAAAGGGAATATTTTAAAATTTGCCCTTTAAATTAACAGATTCATTTTTAGTATTTATTTTTTCTAATTACAAAAATGACAAGTGTCCTTTGAAGAAAACTCAGAACAGTGGTCGGCAAACTGTGGCCCCTTGAGTGTGGCTCTTCCACAAAATACCATGTGTGGGCACGCAAGTACAGTGTGATTGAAACTTCGTAGCCACACTCAAGGGGCCAAAGAGCCACATGTGGCTCGCGAGCCGCAGTTTGCCAACCACTGACTTAGAACATTATACAGAATGGGGCAAAAGTAGGCTTACAGTTGTTCATATGGGAAATAACACAATAATTAATACATAATAACACAAGAATAAACTGTTTTGGTTACTCACAACTGTAAATCTCCTTTTGCCACACCCTGTATAAAGAAAAAAAATGTAATCTCAACCATCATAGAAAATCATTATTATTCATTACCATAGCATTTTTGTCTAGTACCTTCCAACCTCTAAAAATGTGTATGGATATATGCTTAAATGTGTGTGTATTAACCTTTAAAAATGTGTATGACTATAAACTTAAATGGGTGTGTGTGTGTGTATGTGTGTGTGTGTGTGTGTGTTAACCTTTAACCATTTGTATGCCATAAGCGCCTATCGACGCAAGTGGCGGACCTTTTTAAATTAAATTCAAAATATCGTGGCAGTTAACTGGTTAGAGAATTGGCAACACATTCTTCGTAAGTTTTGTTATACAGTGTTGTAGTTATACTGTATTGATTTAATTCCAGCTATAGCATCATTAAGTGTGGGATCCTGAGCAAATCACTTACCCTCTCCAGTATTTTACTATGGTTGTAGATTTTCCACCTAGAGTTTATTAGAGTATATATTGTAAGTTAAAGATCTAGCTAGGTTTTATTTATACATTTAGCTAAATTTTCTAATATTTGCTAATGTATTTTTTTCTAATTACTCTGTAATTCTTCCTTTACCATATAGTTACTTCTTATGTCTGTACTATAATTTGTTTTGGTCTAGTCCTTTTAGTTAATACAGCTATTGAATTTTTAGTAAATAGCTTTGTTTAAACCAGTTATGAAATATACTTATCTCGTATGGCAAGTTCCCGTACTTTACTATTTTAAAAATATTATTAGTTTTTTTTTTCTCATCCATTTATTATTCTAGAAGAAGAACATCAGGAACATTTTGTCTGTAAACCTCTCAGTTAAAATAATTTATATCTTCGTGGTATTAGTAGGGATTTCAGTAACAGTTAAACATTTTGCCTATCAGTTTTAGGCTAGAAGATGTTCCAGGTACTTTCTGTGCAATATATTCTTCTTTTCAAAAACCAGTTCAGACAGATAAAATTATAGGCATTGTTAAGGGAGAAAACTAAAGTTCAGAGAGATAAATAACTTGTTCAAGGTCACAACACTACTAAGTAGGGGAAATGTAATTCAAATCCAGATGTTGCCATCTTCTTTGCACTGCTCACACTGTCCACTGCTTCACACTGTCTTTTTCAACTGGTACAATAAAACAATTGCTTTACTTAGGTTGTGAGGAATGTTTGTAAAAAGGAAAGAATGTTGCACTTAAAAAAGATGGCTGAAGGTAGGACTGATTGGAAATATCTGTGAATAGGGTCTGAGTTCGATGCCACAGACAAGCAAATGCTGGGCATCTCAAGAACAAACGTGCCACCAAGTGTATCCAGCTGTCGCTGTGCTTCAGTCCCTGCTCTTGTTGCTTGCTCACAAATTCCTCTTATATACGGTTGGTTTGACTTCAAGATGTCATGGTAAATAAATGTGATGATGACTGAGGACTACATAAAGATAATAAGAGTTATCATTGTGTTAGTCATGCCATGTCAGGGAGATTAAGTAAATTGCCAAAAATAAAAATAAAAAATCCAGTTACTAAGTTGTGGAGAATGGAATCCAAACCAGTATTTGATTTTGTCCTTCTGCCTTAACGTGTTAAACCGTGGGGGGGTGGGGGGAGGAAATGGTGAGGTTATCAAATGCAAGTAAGGCTGTAAAGGCATAGCAGACTCATCAATTTATTTGGAGACGTCACCAGTTACGGGCAGTGGAAAAACAACCACCATTTAAAAGAAAACACACACAATTTAAATGCTTAGTCTTCCTCTGTCTCCAGGCAGTAACAGAGGCCAAGTCTAAAGGTGTTTTTGCTCAATAAATGGGAAGAAACAGAGGAAGAATCTGGAACACGAGTGAGCAACTAGCTAATGGCTCATTTATCTGCAAGAGGAGGTGATTTTTGCTAATGTTCTCAAGGAGAACTTACCTTCATGTGCCTTAGAGCACTCCCCTCCCATCACCCAAACTCCAGAAACACTAGATCTAACCCACATAGGCTGTGTTTGTAATTTCCCAAATAAATACCAAAGTTAGACAGGAGTCAGGGTGGCACTTAAGTTAGTTACCAGAATGCATGCTTTCTACAGACCTAGCAATAATTGTTCGACAGTCCTTCCCCATTAGGCTGCAAGGTCCTCAAGAGCAGCAGTAATAATAATTAACAGTTGTTCTGTTGTGTTTTCTCAAGATAGGCTATCATGCTGAGTCCTCATAACTCTGGGAGGTCGAATGTATTACCACAGACCTTTCAGGCGGTTACAGATGCAGTGCACAGAATGCACAGAATTCAAGGCGAACCGCCTGAAATCACACAGGTGGTGACTGACAGAGTTGGATGTGAATGCAGTGAATGAGCTGTGGGAAATGCTGGGGTCTAAGCGACATAGAAAAGGGGGAAAGATAAGGAAGCTAGGAGTGGGCACAGCTACTACCTGTGAGAGGGTGAGCTCTTGGCAAAAATGACTCAATGGTTAGGGATTTTACTAATATGGGTATAATTTGGACCATTTTTTTCCTTCAATCAGGCGTTTATTAAGCCTTCTGGTGTTATGCTGTCCAGTGACGAGCATAGTAGCTGAAACATGATAGACACAAAATAAATGTTTCATAAACAGATCAGTTTGGAGATTTGCAATAATGCAGACTTACAATTTGGTAGACTCTGTATCGCTGAATCTGCTCTTCATGGAAATCAGGTCTGTCTTCAGCATGGTTGAGCCAGCAGGAGAACATATGAAGGGTTTTCTTGTTACGAAGATATGGCACCTATAAGAGTGTTGGGAAAGGAGCTAGTGCAAATGCCAAGATGGGAATATATGAATATACATATATATTTTTTCTTTGTTTCTTCTTTTTCCCCACTCAGTCCTGCCCCTCTACCATCTGGCATCCATTACAACAATATATTAACAACTAGGAAATGGAGAAAGAGTAGAACATACTATAGAATCATCAACTTTTAATGCTTTACCAAAGTTGAGAAAAAGAAAGGGAATTAGCTGAAGAACAAAAAACACATTGGATATAGAAGACTATAAGAAAAAGTAAAGATTTAATAATGTACAGTATTCATTTCCTGTAGCTGCAGTGACCAAACTGAGTGACTTAACAATAGAATTTTAACCTCTCACAGTTCTGGAGTCTGGAGGTCCAGAATCAAAGTATCCTTGCCTCTTCGAGCTTCTGGTGGTTGCTGGCAATTCTTGAAATTCCTTGGCTTGTAGACATATCACTCCAATATCTGCCTCCATTGTCACCACGTTTTTGGCATTTTGCTATGGCAGTTCTAGGACACAAATAAAGACTTTGGCACTAGGAAGTGGGGCACTACTGTTAGAAAAAATGTGGAAATGGCTTTGGGTAATGGGTTGAGTCTGGAAGATTTTGAAGCACATAATAGAAAAAAATCCTAGATTACCTTGAAGAGACATACGAAAAATTGTTTAAGGGGACAGGAATGTCTATCGTATCCTATCCTGTCCCACCATTGTATTTTGGAAGCAGGTTACTTGTTTTGTAGTTTTATGGTTCTACAAATGGAGAAGAAATTCCACCTCAAGGCTGCAGCATTAATTCATGCCCGAGTTTCCAGCCTGCTGGTCTGCCCTGTAGATTTCAGACTTGTGGCCCCCTGAGTCATATGAGCTAATTTCTGAAACAAACACACATAATATAGTTTATTCAGTGTACATATGTACCATCTCCCATTGGTTCTGTTGCTATGGAGAATGCACTCACAAACAGCAATAAAGAAAACCCGCAATATGCTTCTTACCTAAATTAGCTTCAGACTTGAGTTAGTTCATTGAGCAGTTTCGGAATTGATCGTATAGCAGGTATAATTTTCTCAGAGCTTTAGGCAGTTGAGAGACACATGTTAATTGCTGGCATAAAAACATTTTTGTAAAAGTCATGGACAATAAATATAAATGTTAATTGTATCAAATAAGTTGCAACAATATATGCCAAAACATGTTTTCTTCGCCAGATTAGAAGGCAGCTGATTTGGTATACCATATACATACATGCAGAAGAGATAGGAGGGGGGTACCTAGGTCAGGGCTTCAATAAATGTTCAAAAATAAATATTAATCAATGAGGTGGACTACAACCACTATTTATTTCCTCTCTTCTCTTTGACAGTATTCTTTTCTCCTTAAAAGATTTACAAGTCATTTTTAAGTTTCTAGTAAATACATATTGTGATTGAAGATTTCATGTGATACCAAGAAATAAATATATATATGTATGCACATAAATTTATATTACACCTAGAAAATACATATTGTATTGATGCATTGTTCTCTTAAAGCTGATTTCAGGGCTATACTGAAAAGTTTAAAAATTTTAAAGCTCAATCAAGCATTGACACATCACTAAAGAAAAAAACTTGATAGTTGAAACTGTATATATGAATATCTATATATATAAAAGCCCAGTGACCGAATGGCGGAACGACCACAACGACCAGTCGACCACTCACTATGATGCACACTGACTACCAGGGGGAAGACGCTCAACGCAGGAGCTGCCCCCTGGTGGTCAGTGCACACCCACAGTGGGAGTGCCGCTCGGCTGACCGTGATGAGCAGTGCTCTCACAGTGGGCCGATCCCCACAGGCCACACCCCCACCAGTACACAAATCCGTGCACTGGGCCTCTAGTATTATATAAATTGAAAACACCATTCTGAAATATACATAGCTCTATGAGGCAGTTTCCCAGGGATATCTCTCATATTCTATTTACCTGCATTCTTTTATTCCTATTTTAAGCTCTTGTGTGACCTTGGTAATGGGATTTGATGCATCAAAAATGAATGCAGCAGCCCTGGCCAGTGTGGCGCAGTTGGTTGAGGATCCTCCCCTGCACCGAAAGGTTGCTGGTTCTGTTCCTGGTCAGGGCACAAACCCAGGTTGCGAATTTGATCTCCAGTACTAGAGGCAACCAATTGATGTTTCTCTCTCTCTCTCCCCCCCCTCTCCCTTCATATCTCTCTAAATCAATAAAGATATATTGTTAAAAATGAATGTAAAATAAATCAACAGTAGCTACTGTCAGGTGTGCTGTACAAACTTTATGACTTGGGAGTTCACCTCACTTGAGGTTGTGTGAAACAAGGCTCTATTAATCTCACACATGGAAAGAGAAGTCGTGCATCCATGAAATTCTCATTGATGATATCTCTCTTTAGAAAGCACACTCAGGTCCACTTGGGTGTCTCCTCTTGTTCTCATATAAATCCCAGGCTTGAACAGCACTGTGGATCGCATGGAGATTACTCTGTTTTACTAAATTCTGGGGTGTTCCTGGAGGTGTCCCCACCCTGGCTGCTGTCTCGGATGTCTTCAGTTCTGTGCGAGCTCCAGTGCTTGCTCTTTTCCCCATAAGTATTGTTTGTCTGGCTTCATGGAGTCTTGCCCTATGTGTACAAAGCTTATATATTAGACAAAAACTGGAGGAGACATTTATACAGGTTTCGGGCCTATTTCTCCACAATCTTTCTCATTTCTCATTATCCTGTTTCACACATTCCAGCTGTCCCAATAGTCTCTTTCTTTCATCTCTGTCTTCTGACCTCAGCAAAACCAAGCTGAGGTTGTTTGAGCTCTGCTGGGGTGAGGGTGGGGGGCTCTCTCACTGTGCCGCCATCTGCAAGTGCCTGGGGGAGAAGGATTCATGATCCTGGGCCCACCTGGCTTGAGTTCATTCTCTCTGGAATTAGAGAGCTGCACTGCCAGTTTTCCAACAGCTAAAGTAGTTATTTTGTATATTTTCTTTAGTTATATAATTGTTTTTGCAAAAGGCTGGTCTATTACAAGATATTCCATCATGGCCAGAGGTAGGATTCTCTAAGAACATATTTTATGTTTGTTTATTGCCTTGGGAGTAACTGGAACATCCAGATAGTATAAATTCAAATTCCAACCTGGAAATAATTTAATTTGCCTCCTACGGTCCCGACCAAAACAGGATATCTATCTTGTCCTCCCCCTGTGTTGACTGGCATATTATTTCTAGACCACCCTTTCACCAATTGTGTAACCCGTTCATCAAGGGAGGCCTCTTTTTTTCATTGCTGATGAGGGTTAAAACCTGAGAGTCTGAATTTCTCTTCCATGATAGTCATAGATCCACCACCTACTTACTTGCTCTGATTTTTAAGTTTCCTCCTCAATTCTGATCCCTGGTTGTATTTGAGTTGAGCTATACATTTAAGAGAATACTTATTACAAATGGGCTAGTCAGGATGTGGAGAGAGAAGGACTCATGAATTGCTGGTTAGAAATGTCAGTTTTACAATTCTTTGGAGGAAAACTGCAAAGTCTATCAACCTTTCAAAGGTACATACACTATGACCCCCCAAATTTATTGCAACATCATTTTTATTAGCAAAAGTTTCCAAACAATTTTAAAGTCAATCACTAGGGGACTGGCTAAATAATTTATTTTATAGGCATACAATGTAATTTAAGGAAAAAAGAATGAAGCCCTGACCGATGTGGCTCGGTTGGTTGGAGCGTCATTCCATACACCATGGGGTCTCACTTCCCTGTCAGGGCACATACCCAGGTTGTAGGTTCGATCCCTGGTCAGTAAAAAGGGAGAGTAAGCCATGGTGCAGGTCTAATTGAGCTGCAGGGTATTTGTCCAAGATTCTCAGGGAGGAAAAAAATATGGTCTTCAAATAATGTCTTGTGGAAACGGGGTTACATGTGTTCTGTATGGCCTCCCGAAACTGCTCAGAAACTTCTAGATGGAAGGAAACTTAGGAAGGTCAGAGCTTCTCTGGACCTTTCAACAGTTTCCTGTGGATGCCATACCTATGTCAGTGGGTGGGAGCATCTTTTGTTCTCTGATTCTTCAGTGTTTGCGATCATCCCGCCAACACAGTGGAGAGTTAAGGTGTGGTTTTCAAAGCTCCCAAATTGTAAGCAAAGTGGACAATCATGTTGTCAGACTTGGTTCTCGGAATATATTTGATGAAAAGGGCAAATATTCTACTAACTACAAAATATGAAGCTTCATTCCACAAAACTGCACACATTAAAATGAGGCCTTATCTTACCAATTTCTTATTTTCCTTGCAAGACTGTACATTGTAGGTTAAATTTAGTGATATGATTTAGATCCAAGATAATGTGGGGCTAGAGGAATGAGAAGAAAAACACATTGGTATCATCCTGCTTTCTTCTTTGTTGCGCTGTATAATAAGTAAACAAAATTAAATTAAATCTCAGGAGGAGCCCATGACTCGGTCTGAGGACCTTCTGAGAAAGAACTTCCAGCCTTTAACTGCTCTTTTCCCACCTCTTTTGAAAAAATGGCTTTGTATACGGGTGAGGTGGTAAACATAAGCACTGCAGGCCTGGAGAAAGGGCCTCTAGAGAAAGACTTGAGGGACTTGGGCAAAATGTAAGTAAAGAAAAATTTGTTCACTCTGATCAAAGACACCCAACACCACCACCCCGAGGAGACTTTGCCTTTAAGAATTAAGCAAATGGCCCAGCCAGAATGGTTCAGGGTTGAGCATTGACCTATGAACCAGGAGGTCCCGGTTCAATTCCTGGTCAGGGAACATGCCCGGGTTGTTGGCTCAAGCCCCAGTGTGGGGCATGTAGGAGGCAGTCGATCAATGCTTTTTTCTCATCATTGATGTTTCTATCTCTCTCCCTCTCCCTTCCTTTCTGAACTCAATAATAATTTTTTTTAAAGGAATTACACAAATGGGGCAGTCAGAAGTTGGGAGAGACAGGGACAACTATTTTCTGTTTTTAATGGTCCATGTCCAATCCTTCAAACTGAGGCTTTATTGAGTTTTTTTTTCTTTTTTTTTTTTTTCTAGAGAGCAGAAAATCCTCACTAGCATGAGCTATTTAAAGGCCCTGGCCTTGCATTGAAACTGCAGATTTGGCTAGAGCCGGTTTCAGCTGGATTTTCTGGGCAGTCAGTAATGCAGCAGCAAATTCACTCTTTTTAATATAATGGCAACCGTCATTGGGAGGAATGGGAATGACTTCAGGCAGTGCCAAATTTTAAATGAAAATCTAACTATAGCTGTTCCTTTCGCTCTCAGGGAGAGCTGGGGATGATTGTGTGGGGAGCCAGGGTGAAGGGTGACCTCGGCCGCCTGCTTTGGAGACCAGCTGCACGGAGAGCTTAGGTCAGCTTGCCCCATACCTGGCCCCTGGCGAGGATTTGCAGGCCTGTGACAATGGGAGCAGCACGGGATTGAAAAGCAACTTTGCTGGGTTGACCCCGTGTAGCGCTGGTATCAAGCAAGGAGGTTTGTCCTCTTTGATCTCCGAGCCCTTGAGCTGCAGCCTGAGAAATAATCACTGAGTTATAATATAAAGCAAGTACCTAACTTTCTGTGTAGCCAGCGAGCGAGCCTGAGCCTTCCTGGATTCCGCACCAGGCAGGGGTGAGTCACTGATGGAGCGACAGGTACACACTCATCATATGGTAAGCGAGGAGAAACAGTCCTTACCTTAAATGATTTCTTTTTCCACTCTCCGACCTTCCATCCCCTGACCTCCCATCTTAAAAATGAATCTGTTTACAAAAGCAGACTTCTTTGTGTATTGCAATGTCTGTCTCAGGTAGTCTAATCTGAAAGATTTTCGGGGCAGAGGGTGCGATCTCGAGCTAAGCTGGAATTAAAGGACGTGTCAGTTACCGTCTAGAAAACTCATGGAATAGGGTCGCCAAAGGCCTTTTTGTAAGAAGGAAGGAACCTTCTAAAAGACACTTCACCCTAAGTGAAGCAGCAGCTAGGGGGGCAAACTTAAACTACAAGTAACCCAAAGTCTGTGCACAGAGTGGAGGCACACGCACTCCACCTCGGGACCCGCAGCAGAACGTGTGAGGAAAAAGGGAAGAGAGGCTCTCACCCTTGTTTTCAAGCACGGCCCTTCAGTTTTACCCCTGGAGGGTTCAGTGCATCAGTAACGAGCCCAGTGGGAGACTTCAGTGACTGGCACTAGAAAAGTGACAGAGGCGGTAACAGTACCTCGGGAAGGGGCCAGTGCCACCAGGAAGAGGCAGCAGACCCACCTGAGCAGCAGTGGGGCCCAGGATGCATGGCGGGCACAGAGGCGGAGGTGCCAGGTGGAAGCTGCACCAGGGGTACCAGTCTCTGCAAAGTAGCCAATTGGGAGATGCTCCGTAATAGGAAATGCCTATTCATTCTTGAGCAAAAGGAGCTTCTCAGGAGATGGTACTCCTGAGTGAGCAAGTAGAAGAAAAGAGCCAAAATTAAGAAAGCAAAAACATGAACTTAGAGTTGATGAGGCTGACAAGAACAAAGCAATGTTCCCTTTGAGAATTACCCCTCGCTTCACTCTGCACAGGTGAAGCAGCCAGCGAAGCAGTCACAGTCCCTTGGATGACTTTTCCTTCGCGCAGGCTTCCACGAACAACGGAAAATGGCCCAGAGTCTAAACAGAGAAGGTAATCGCTAGAAGCAGCAGCTTCAAGGACCCGCAGCTCCTCCCTTTTCCAGGAGAATAGAGCATGACAGCAAAGGGGATCCCTGGCTTCTGAGGCCAAGTTCACAAGCCCTGCAGTTTCCAACTTGGGGTGGAGGTTGGGGATGATAATGTGATCAGAAGTTTATTATTTCAGTGAAGATGGACACAAAAGAGAACAGAGCCAGCTGTCAGCCCCTAGTGCACGCCCGCACCCCAGTGCATATCGGGTACTGGTTATTTTGGTGTAAGCTCTAAAGATATCTCCGTTTTGTTTGTGTGTGTGTTTGTTTTTTGCTTGCCCCTCCCAGGGCTTCCACAGGAAATGCAAAGTGCATTAGGTAACATCAAATGAAAATCCTCCTAGATTTTTTCCCTATAAAAATGTAGGGAAATGTGTGTTTTGAGCTCTGTCCACAAATAATACATGTGATCAGTGTAAGAAAGTATGTCAAATATTGTTTCAACATTCTCGGTAGACTATAGAAAGGATATAATTTTATTTCTCCTATCAGACATAAAATATAACTTTTACTTCAAAAATGTGTACATAGTAGACCAGCCCTCAGTAAATATGCACTGGAAAATGACTACCATTCACTGAACATGCATGAAGTACTCTTTTCACCTTTATGATGACCTATTGTCTTCATTTTAGAGATTTTAGAGATGAAGAGCTTATAGACAAAGATGAAAGGAGTCAACATCCAAATGAACAATTTAACAAATAATAGGGAAAAGGGAGACCATGAATGATACACTTAGTGATACACAAAACAAAATAAAAAAGTGGATCAACCCCCAAGTGACTTTTAAAGAATTTTTCCTATAAATAAGAATTGCATTTCTTTTATGATTGTTAAAGTATCATGTGCCTATTGTTAGATTTCCTGGTAATCCATAAAGTTCTAAAGGAATTCCAAACGCAAGCCCCACTGTGAGAAAATCAGCTTGGAAGTTTAGAATTGTGGATGATGCCTTAAAGATCTTAAAGATCCTCTTCGCGAACTCAGCCTCACTCCTAGGCTTTAGAACTTGGTCTCGAGTCAACTAATAAGGGTAGTTTCCTGAGGTCTTTGAGTTTTGCCAAATCTTTGTTACTCATTTGAGGGAATGATTTGCTTTTTTTTTTGGTTTCATTACTTAATTGAGAGAACAGTTTGCACCTCAGTGGAGGCAGCCACAAATGGGAGAGCCATTAGGGGTGTGTATGTGCTGGACCACTCTAGGCAGCCTCTCCCTCATTCTTCACCCCAGGCCAAGTTGAGAAACTATAATTTACCCTGGAGAACGACACCACCAGCTATTCCTCCCAAACTCCGGGGGCACAGGGTCTTTTTGTTTACAAGTTTGAAAAGCAAAAGGACTTTCAAAATAAAATCCACTCACACATAAAATTTTCTTTGGTGGTGACATGGTCCCAGATAAAGTTATTAAACGAAAATAACCTGAAAGAGAGTAAAAATAGATGACATTATTTTACACTGCAGTTCTGCCTTTCTGAAAACCAGGGTGCCAGCTAAGCAAAACTACAAGCAACCTGAACTCTTAAAAGTTACCTATACGATTACTGTTGTATGTCTCAACTACATATATTTATACCCTCCAGAGTTATTTTCTGGGCACTAGTGAGCACTCTGCATGAATCATCTCACTTAATATTCACAGCAACCCTATGGAGCAGATTTGATGATCTCTCCTTTAGAAAGGGGGAGCTGGGGCTTGGAGAACTTACAAAGTTTGTCGGAAATCACAAAATCAATAGGTCGAAGGACCAGCATTCAAACCCAGTCTGGCTCCGTAGCTCAGAGACTTGATCATGGAGCCATTCCATACCATGTTAGAACTGCCACGCTGGTCCTACAGCAACGAGCCTGAAGACTCACCTTCACCCTGCCATGCTCACTGTGCAGTGTTTCCAGCGGATTTTGGATGTTGTGTCTGAGCGCGTTTCAGAGTCTGGGCCGAGCTCTGATGTTCTGTCGGCTAGGTGTAGTTAATGCATGTTTGAATTACGGTGTTTTCAACGTAAGATGGGTTTTATCAGACCTAACCCCGTCCTAAGTCCAGGAGCATCTGTAAGAACTGGAGGTGGGCTCTGGTAAGAACAGCTCAAGCATATTGAACCGCACGGCCCCTCTCCCTGCTCTCTGTCTTGCTTGATCCTCCAGGCAAGATTGTTAATGGAGTTGTAGATAAATCATAGGAAGGAATAAGAAAGGGAGGAAATGTTCGCTGCTCACTGAAGGCCACTTGGGTTAAAAGGCCCTGGTCCACACGGGGTGAGCACATGTGGAGGGCATGGGAATGCCAGGGCAGATGGGTGAGTGGGGTCGCAAATCCTGGATTTTGCCTCCTCTGGTGCTGAACAAGTAGAGGCAGATTATAATTGATTGCTTTAGTTCCCCTCCTTCTCAGTAATAAAGAAATTGCTTTTTAAGGCCGAAATTGGGGTTTATCGCCAAGGCAAAATCATCCCTTTGTTTCCTTCCTGTTTGCCTTTCATCCACAGTAACACTCCCAGGCCAGGTGAGAGATGGAGACACAGAGCTTGAAGGTCTTAGAGAATTAGTCCTGTTGATCCAGAAAACTCTGAAAAGCACCATTCATTTCGAGCAGCAGAGCAGCAGAGCCAATGCAAGGAGGAGAAGGCCTGGCCCCTCCATTTGGAATATGTATCTAAGCTTGTTTTCCATTCAGCATCACAGCTGCACCGGGCCCGCGTGTTTCAGCAAAGTACATGCACGTCCTGGGCCCTGGAAGAGGCTCCTGAACTCATCTCGGGCTAAAACAGCAGCCAGGGGAAGGAGGCGGCTTTTTGCTGTCTTTTATTAATAGTTTAAAAACAGTTTTTGTTCCTCACTTATGTTAGGAAAGTGGAAAGTGAATTATTTATACTTGTTTTTAGTTTTCGTTGGGGAGTGTGGGTTATTTACTGTCGCGTTAGCAAAAGTATATTTCACAAAATCGATGAGGATGTTAAAAGTTATGGGGGAAGGGGTTTTTGCAGTTTAATTTACTTACCAAACATCTAAAAATATGTTAATTACAAATTTTGTATTGGCTATGATGTCGAACTAACAGGGACATTCAAATCCTCACTACGATAGGGTACTATTTATTGTATTTCTTTGGTCAAATGTGAAAATAGCTCATACTTAGTTTTCTCATTAAATATCCTGAGATATAAATATCAATATTATTTCTTGGATGTTATAGTTTTATTTTAGAAGGAAATGTGCACTGTACACCACAAGAGGGCAGCAGCACTACACTTTTCATCAAATGCCTCTTGAAGCTCAATACTGGGTCTAAAACCATAATTATAGGGTAACAATTACATGCCTTTCTCCAAATGGCACTTATTAACTCTGAAGGCATTTTATGAGTAAAGTACTTTTAAAGTTTTTTTTATTGTGATTTGCTACAAATGAGACTATTTTCAAAGAAAAATGCACTAATTTTAGTGAGTGAATTACAGTGCCCCAGGAAGGTGAATTTCTCAAAAGTTGTTTATATTTCATTTTTAAGGAGTACATCATTAAAATTCTACAAGTATACCTTTTCAATAATATGAAAGCTTATTAACAAAATCAAGTATATTTAAAAGTGAATAAAACTTGTCATAGTTTATGGATATTTTTAAAACTAGACATAGTTAAAATGAAACTGGTAAGCATAAAAATTTACAATGAATAACCCCAATTTAATGTAAAAAAGATAATTGGATGTGTTTGGGGGTTTTTTGCTGCTGAAATTACATTTTAATTTTTTAGATGCAATAAAATTGCAGTGATTTTACTTAGCCACCAGGTGGTGCTGCCTATTTAAACAGTGAAGTAGATGGAAGAGAGAAAATTAAAATCTGAGAAACATCATACATGTCCAATATCATATTTCTATAGTCACCAGATGTTTTGAGAGTTATAGACTACGTTTAATTTATGTGAGGGAGGCCTTTGAGAAAAGTCCAGGGGAGGAGAATGCACTGCCTTGTAGCAGATACTTCACAGAATTACATGAAATTCACTTAATGGTGAAACAAACACGGATGCTGACCTTTTCACACAAAAAACAAAAGAGTCTGTTCTAACAAAATCTCACCCCATGGAAGCTACTTATTATTACCCATGAAATGGTTCCTTTTATTTCTTAGGCAATGAAAAACAATGGCATTTTATTACTTTTCACATTAGGAAAAAGGAAAAGAAAATTGTTCCCCAATTCAGCAAAAGGTGGAGAAATCAAACCACACTTAATCTGCATCATCTGTAGATGTCGAAGTAATTATATGTGTAGAGAAGCCAAACTTCATTCACCACAAATAGTTTCACTTAAATTGAGAGGATAAATAGCACTGTAGATATCCTGCTATAGCAAAAATAAATTTGGAATGTGTTAACATTTCCTGAAAACAAAACCACTACCAGCTGAGCACAGAGCACCTTCCGTAGGTGTCTGAGTTTCAGCACCTTGGGCCCTTTCTCCGGGCTTCTATGTGTTAATCTTTTTAGCCCCTTCCCTTTGCTCCTCTAGCTCTAGAGGTGGTAGCTCTTGCTACAGTTACTCCCTCTGAGAAAATTTTTGCTTTTTAGGTTATCTAGAAAACTGGGTTTAATTGTGTTCCCCCAAAAGATGTCGAATTCTGTATCTCCAGTCATAGGAATGTAACCTTATTTGCAAATAGGGCCTGTCAAAACCCAAGCTGCATACTGAGTGAAACAAAGCAGGCAGATGAGTTTATTGCAAGGGTTTGCACTTGCAAGCTGGGAAACAACGCCAGGAGCACTGACTTCCAAGTTACATGCAGACTTATGAGTATTTATTTGTTTACTTTTAAATTTACTTTTATTGTTGAAAGGATTATAGATGTCTCCTCTCTTTTTCCCCATTGACCCCCTTCACCCTGTACCTGCCTCCCCACCCAGGCCTTCGCCACACTATTGTCTGTGCCCATGGGTTATGTATATCCTATATAATAAAAGGGTAATATGCAAATTGACCCTAACAGCAGAACAACCAGTCACTATGATGTGTACTGACCACCAGGGGGCAGACGCTCAACACAGGAGCTGCCCCTTGGTGGTCAGTGCACTCCCACGGGGGGTGCTCCACTCAGGCACAAGCCAGGTTGACGGCCTCCTCGGCAGTTGGACATTCCCCAAGGGCTCCCTGGCTGCCAGAGGGATGTCTGACTGCCAGCTTAGGCCCGATCCCCCAGGGAGCAGACCTAAGCTGGCAGGTGGACACCCCCCAAGGGGTCCCGAACTGCGAGAGGGCACAGGCCAGGCTGAGGGACCACCCTGAGTGCATGAATTTTCATGCACTGAGCCTCTAGTATGTATATAAGTTCTTTGGTTAATCTCTGCCCCCCCCCCCCCACTCTCCCCTCTTCTATCTCAGATTCCAGAATTTGTTCCATGCTTCTATGTCTCTGGATCTATTTTGTTCATCAGTTTATTTTGTTCAGTAGATTCCACATATGAGTGAGATCATGTAATACTTGTCTTTCTCTGATTGGCTTATTTTGCTTGGCATAATACTCTCCAGGTCCCTCCAGCTGTCTTAAAGGGTAATGATATGGAAGCTAATTGGTTGCCTGGTGATCTTGTTCCCTACTTGGATCTGGGTAGCTGAGTCAGGGAACAAGGAAGTCCAGAGACAGGGTGAACAGACTTGGTGTTTGGGGATTGGTGTGTGCCCCTGCTGATTTCTGAGAACAGCTGTAAATTTCTGCAACTTAGGTAAGATTAAGTTTCATTTTCTTTAATGAATCTGCTTTGTCAAACTCCATTTCATTCTTGACATAAAGTGACTCCATTTCAGTTATTTATTTATTAAGTTTATTGGTTAATAACCTTATATAAGTTTCAGGTGTACAATAATACATCATCTGTATATGGCATTGCATGCTCACCACCCAAAGTCTAGTCTCCGTCCATCACCTTAAATTTGACTCCCTTTACCCTCTTCATCCTCTCCCACCCCCTTCCCCTCTGGTAACCGCTTACCTGTTATCTGTTTCTATGAGTTTGTTCGTTTGTTGCTTTCTTTTATATTCCACATATGAGTGAAATCATATGGTTCTTGTCCTCTTTTTTTAAAACAATTTTATTTTATTGATTTTAGAGAGAGAGGACGGGAGAGGGAGAGAGAGAGAGAGAGAGAGAGAGAGAGAGAGAGAGAAACCGACTGGCTGCTTACTGCACACCCTCTACTGGGGATCAAGCTCACAACCCTGGCATATGCCTTGGCTGGGAATTGAACCAGTGATCTCTTGATAAATGGGTCCACACTCAACCAGTGAGCCACACCAGGTGGGCAGTTCTTGTCCTTTTCCATTTTAGTTTTGGTTCTATAGGTCTTCACAGATGATCAAGTTAAGATGAGATTATTAAGGTGGGTCCTAATGCAGTATAGCTGTGTCCCTATAAAAAGGTGATATGCCTGTCCAGCATGGCTCAGTGGTTGAACATTGACCTATGAGCCAGGAGGTCATGGTTTGATTCCCGATTGGGGCACATGTCCAGGTTGTGGGCTTGATCCTTCAGGTAGGGCATGCAGGAGACAGCCAATTAAAGAGTCTAATCATTGATGTTTCTATATCTCTCTTCTCCATTCCTCTCTGAAATCAACAATAATAACAATAAAAGGTGAACTATGAACACAGACATAGACACAGGGAGAACACTGTGTGAACATATGATTAACAAAGATCAGGGTGATGTATCAATAAACCAGGGAACACCGAAGATCACCAGAAAACTGCTAGAAACTAGGTGACAGGCATGGAGCAGATTCCTCTTCACAGCCCTTGGAAGGACACCTTGACCTCAGACTTCTGCCTTCTAGAACTGTGAGACAATAAATTTCTGTTTAAACCCCCAGTTTATGGTCCTTAGTTACTGCAGCCCCTAGAGAACTACTACAGCTAGTTAACAACTTTATTCCTGGTTAATCATTTTTAGAGTAATTTATCTCTCCTGACTGGATCATGAATGATGTAACAAGCACAGAGAATCACAGAATCTCTTTTTATTGTGGTCATCTTATATCACTATGTTACTGCTGTGTGCTTATTATTTAGCTTCAGTAGATCTATTGGTTTGCCTGAGCTTCCATAACAAAGTCCTATAGACAGGTGGCTTAAAGAACAGAAACTTATTTTTGCACAGTTCTGAAGGCTGGAAGTCAGAGATCAAGGCGTCAGTAGGGTTGCTTTCTTCTGAGGCCTCTCTCCTTGGCTGGTAGATGGTCATCTTCTCCCTGTGTCTTTGGTGTTCCCTCTGTGTGTATCTGTGGCCTCATCTCCTCTTCTTCAAATGACACCAGTCATGTTGGATTAGGTCTCACCCTGTGACCTCATTTTAAATCAATCACATCTTTAAAGTGTGATTACAGATCAAGTGTGGTCTGAGATACTGATGGTTAGGACTTCAAACTTTGAATTTTTGGGATGACACCATTCAGCCCATAAGAGGAGGAAATTTTGATCAAGGGAAAGTTAATTTCTTGGGGTAGCACCTTCTCCTTACAGCAGCTCTCAGGCTGCATGGCAGACCTGCAAATACTCCTCGTAGAGGTTCACAAATCATCCCTTGAATAATGTAGGTCAGGAGGTAGCCCAGGGTCAAGCTCAAGCTGAAACTCACTGGTCTATGAAGTTTACTTCCCCTCTCCCCTTGAGAAATCAAAACTCGCTTTTCCAGACTTTTGGTAGCTCTCCAGGTCTCCAGCAGTGCTCCGAGTCCACGGAGAATAGCCTGGCAAGCTGGTCCACAGGCTCTCCGAGACCCTGGAAGGTGCTCTGTCCACACAACATCTTCACTCATTTAAAGAGCAAGGTCCCCGCTTAGAAAATGCTTCATCCTTCTGGACAGGTTGACTAGTTCCACGAGATTTTTGCCATTCCTTACCAGTACTCGATTTACTCCATGTAATTTGTTATTATTATATTTCAAGTGTAACTTAAAAGTCCTTTTTATTGGGCTAAATATTTTTAATGATTTTTATCTTACATTGAGTTCTAGAATTATTAACAAAATTTCTTCAAGTCTGGGTTATTTTCTGTCATTGGTTACCTAACATCTTCCCTCCATTGAAAATTAAAAACAGATTTCCGAAAGCACTCTCTATAAGGTTTTTACTTATGACACACCCAACCCCTTCTCACTTTCTTCCTGAAATAGAGCATTTCTAATCAAGGCTTGTGTGTGTGTGTGTGTGTGTGTGTGTGTGTGTGTGTGTGTGTTTAATATATTTTAATGATTTTTTACAGAGAAGGAAGGGAGAGGGAGATAGAGCCAGAAACATCGATGAGAGAGAAACATCGATCAGCTGCCTCCTGCACACCTCCCACTGGGGATGTGCCCACAACCAAGGCACATGCCCTTGACCAGACTCTAACCCAGGACCCTTCAGTCTGCAGGCCGATGCTCTATCCACTGAGCCAAACCTGTCAGGGCAAGGTGTGGTTTTAAGATTAGAAATCTTTTAAACAAACTCTGTGCAGTGTGGGGTGTAATCTTAACCATTCCCAGCCTTTTCCTCTGCAGTTATTACAGAATGTGAAGATGATCATTCTGATACGGAAACACTGCATGGACACAGCATTACTAGATTTAATTTATGCTAATCTTCATAATTAGCCATTTTGAATGGACCTAAAAATAGTGTGAATTGATTGGGAACCCTGAGAAGGGTGATTGCAGGGAAGTAATGTTCGTTCATCTCATTAGGAAGGAATTTTAAACATTTCTCCAGGTGGCAGGATTCACCACCTTCCACTAATTAAAACCACAAAATTGTCAAGGCCAGCGAGGTTCTTTTTCCTCCCAGACCTCTTCCAGATAGGCAAGCTGTAGATGGTGATAATAACTCAGGAAATATGAAAAGCTCTACTTAACACAGAATCCTGACTTGAAATCTAGAGAATAACCATGATGCACCTCTCTTGAAACTACTGTTCTTAATTGCAGAAATATTTCCTCTGACGGACAGCTGCCATGATGTGTGTTTTCATCGTGAAAAGTAACAAATTCAGCTGGTTTTGAGCCTTTAAGGTGTGAAGAGAGGTCTTGTGCCCTGGCAGGTGGTAGTTGTAAGAAAGTTACAAATTAAAGCTAAAGTAAAGCAAAATTGCATGGGGGAGAAGGATTGTTCAGTGAAGACTCTTTTATGATCAGGTCAAAACTTTAAATGTTGAAATATCCTATTTCCTTCCTTCCCTGCCTCACCATTATTCTCTTTGCAATGCAATAAATAATATACTCAGTGAATAAATCTTACAAACAGGCAAGCTTAAGATTATAAGCTTATCTTGGTCATCCCTTATCTGCTTTCAAACATTAGATTATAATAAAGATAACTCAAAAAACAATAAAGATAATTGTAAAAGTTCAGATTCTAGAATCTAGAATCTAGAATCTAGATACCAGTGGTAAGCATCCAAGCCACTGTAGTTTAAAAGTATGAAAAATAGCCTGGTCGGTGTGGCTCAGTGGTTGAGTGTTGACCTATGAACCAGGAGGTCAAGGTTCGATTCCCAGTCAGGAAACATGCCTGGGTATTGGGCTCAATCCCCAGTGTGGGGTGTGCAGGAGGCAGCTGATTAATGATTCTCTCTCATCATTGATGTTTCTGTCTCTCTCTCCCTCACTCTTCCTCTCTGAAACCAATAAAGACATATTTAAAAATAATAGTGACTATAGGTGATTAATACAGAACTATCTAAATGTCCAATGGTTTTAAGAAACTTCTTGATGTTCACATACTAACTTATCTTCAGAGAATCGAGGACCATGACCACTCTTCTGACCTCTTAAAATGTCTGCATATCTACTCCATCATCCTCTGGTTTAGGGAGAACATGTGTACATTTCGTTTCTAGATTTCTTGCAAGTCAAATTTTCTCCCATTACTCTTTCCTGTTTCACTCCTCCCTGCCGGCACCTCTGCTCACTGTCTTTGGTTTCAAACAGCAACCAATGAATAAAAAGTGCCCCATCCTCCACCCCAGGGCAGTTCACCTGAGGAGGGAAGTTAGGTATAAATTAGAGGCCCGGTGCACGAATTCATGCATGGGTGGGCGATGGGGCCCATTGAGACCAGGCCAGCTGGGGGGAGGAGCCAAGGGAGGTTGGCTGTGGGAGCGCACTGAACACCAGGGGGCAGCTCCTGCATTGAGTGTCTGCCCCCTGGTGGTCAGTGCACGTCATAGCAACAGGTCGTTCAGGTTGTTCGGTCGTAACAGTCACTTAGGCTTTTATATATATAGATTGGAAGGAACATGAGAAGCTGAGAGGTCATATATGTGAGACACCAGGGTAAGGACTACATCTCTCATTCTTATATCTACAATCACACTGTTGATTTGGATCTTACAAGCCCATAAGAGAAAAAATGAACACTTCTAGAAAAATGGACCATTTTTCCAAAGGTATAACAATGGGCAATATGTAAAAGAGAAACTGCCAATTAATAGCACTACAAGATGTATTTCTTCTCAGATCATCAGAATCATCTTGTCTTTTCTCAGTGGTCCTGCTTCTTGTCTGTTCTTTACTTCTCCCCTCAGGACTTACTTGAGAAGGATAGCCTTAGTTTAACTAGGCTTAGCTAAGGCTCCAACCAACCTTCTTCTTTTTTTTCTTTTTTCCTTAGTTGGTTTCCAACCTTCTTCCTCAGGAGAGCTTGCTGCTTACAGAAACATTCCCCGGAGGAGAGGAGAAGGTCGGCAGGAAAGTCAAAGCTACTGTGACGGTAAGTAAATTTCCTTTTTCCAAAGTTTGCTTAACAGGTGCATTTGGGTCACCCACGAATCCACCGCCGTGTAGACCAGCCTCTCTCAGTAGCACAGATGTTAGTTTAGTCTCATCTATACTCTTTGTTTTATTTATCTGTTTGTTTAGTGGAGAAAATGGGTGATGTTGATTGGAACTGTCTTATAGACAATGACATATGGGTCATAATGTACATGAACATTCCATGAACAATTAATTCATATAAACTTAAATATAAAGTTATTACTGAGAATTTGGATTTACAAAACTGAGCCTACAAACAGAATAAAAAAAAAGTCAAATAGAACTGACAGCATCTTTAAATGGAAATATGGGTTTTGTCAGCCTTTAAGTCAAATGCTTCATGTTCACTTATATTTCTTCACTGAAGCTTTTTCACACAGTTCAAGTTGGATTAAATCTCTTCTTCCCCAGTTCTTCTGTTGCATGTTATACCCTCAGCACTTGCCACATCTGCCTGGTCATACATGTGTTTGTATGTTGTTTTTACTGAAGATCAGGGATCATAGGTTATTGTAATTACATGCATCCTGTTCCGAGATACGTGCCCTGCATATGGTTGGACTCAATACATGTTTATTGAAATAAATTATGTCACAGATTCCTTGGAAGCTACCAAAGAATAAATATGGATTGCTTAATAACTTAGAACTAAAGAGGTAGATAATAAAGGCATGTTTATTCCATTTTACAAAATAGTTATAGTTAGACTAGATGATTCTCCAGTGTTTCTTTTTTTAACTCATTTTATACCAAATTTTGTGGAAATCAAATTTTAAAAAATTATATTAAAGTTTATTTAATAAGTACTACTTAATGAAGCCTGCAGGGAACCATTCTGTACACGAAGAAATACTTGGTCATGGGAATAACTGCCTTATGTATTACTTGTTTCTGATATTTCTCTCCACATTTACTTGAAATAATCCATTTTTATCTCATTCTTTTGCAAACTTAATGCAGTGTAGATACTATTTTTGAGATGTTCCTCTACTTAACCAAATAATTATATCTGCATATATTCCTGCATGTCAAAAACGGCGTTCCCTATGGCTAATAGCTCCACTTAGCTTCACATTCCTTCTCTTTCTAGAAGCCTTCTGATGGCTTTTCTCAGCCAGAAGAAAGGATGGCTTCTTACTGTGGCTTGGAGACCCCGTAGAGTCCGCCCCCTCACTGTTAGCCCACTGTCATGTCCTGCCACTTCCTGCACTCAGGTCACTTCTTGAACAGAAGCTTCCTGATGTTCCTCCAATCAGCCACTCTCGCACCTGTGTCAGGGCCTTTGCCCTTGCTGTTCTTGCGGCCCAGGACCCTCTTCCCTGCTGCGTGGCTCACTCCTGCCCCTATATTTCCTCCACATCTCTGCTCAGTGTTCCTCATGAGAGAGGGCTTCCCTGACCATCTGTGTAAGGTAGCGCCCTTCCTCATTACTCTGTCTCCTTGTCTGCTTATTTATATTTCTAGCACTTATCACCTCCTGATACATATTTACTTGATTCCCGCCCCCTCCTCCCACCCACCCAAATCTAGAATGTAAGTTCCTTTAGGGAAAGGATTTTTTTAAAAAGTCGTTTTATTGATTTCTGTGAGGAAGAGAGAGGGAGTGAGAGAGAAACATCAATGTGAGAGAGAATCATTGATTGGCTGCCTCCTGCACGTCCCCCTTTGGGGATCAAGCCTGCACCCTGTCGAGCGTGTAGCCTGTCGAGAATCGAACTGTGACCTCCTGGTTTATAGGTCGATGCTCAACCACTGAGCCACGCCACTGGGGCTGTTTGATTTGTTTTTACTATTGTATTTCCAGTTCCTAGAACAAATCCTAACACATAGTAAGTGTTCAATAAGTATTTGTTGAATTATTATTTACTGGATGAACATTGGATATGAGTGGATTATTAGAAACTGCTGGGTAGAGAAAAGGCGTCATGAAACCTAAAAAACAGTTCTTGCCCTTTAGGATTCTTAGAGTGCTCTTTGTATATTGTATTCAACGTTGTCATACAGAAATTTTGTTTTGTTTATATAATCACTTATTGTTTTGATGTTTTTCAAGAATTGATTTGAGAGAGAGAGGAAAGGAGAGGGAAGAAGAGATAGAAACATCCATGAGAGAGAAATATCAATCGGCCGCCTCCTGCTTGCTCCCTACCGGGGGTTGAGCCCACAAACCAGGCACATGCCCGGACCAGGAATCCAACTGCTGACCTCTTGGTGCATGGGTCCATGGTCAACCACTGAGCCACACCGGCCAGGCCATAAACATTTATTTTTTATTTTCCTTTAGGTCTTTGAGTCCTAAGCTCCAATGATTTATTTACTATGTCTGTGTAAAAGTTTGTGTCTCCATTCTAAACCAACACTCACTCCTTTATTTCTTCAGTAGCCCCCTGGTTCTCCTCACTGTCACTCTGTGCTCTCCCATATTCATGCCCCATTACTATGCTCACTGTAGCCTCTAAATAAAACTCCACCAACTCATTTTTTTAAAAAAATGGTCACTTGGACAATTCTTTGGCTATTGGTTTGTGTAATTCTAGGAAGTAACCAGCAGATGTTACCATTGCAACAACATTCTGATTCTTACTTAGCTTGCCCAGAGAAGCACAATAACATTGTCAGAGACAAAATTGGGGGGAGTGAAATTTTCTGGGTTTAGCTGCTTCAGTGCCGATAAAGGTTATTGGTGCAATTATTTCTAGTGCCAGCTGCTTAAGATGTGGGTCTCACAGAAAGCATTTCCCCAGAGAAGATATCTCATTTTCTCAAATGTTGTGGAATTGACTACTCATCACCTATCATGTCTGAGCTTAAGGAAATGCCAATTATGGTTCCAGCTTTGGCCTGATTCACTGCTTATACTGATTTCATTACTTTCTAACTATTTAACTTTGGGTAAATACTTAGATTCTCTGACCCTCAGTTTTCTCGCATGTAAAATGGCAATAAGGAAATCCATTTCCATTTTTCAAAGTGGTTGCAGGTACTCAGGGAGCTATTATTACATTAGTTTTTATCTTTTTAAAAAATATGTTATGTTGTGCACTGTATATCCCCCTTTGGGGATCAAGCCTGCACCCTGTCGAGCGTGTAGCCTGTCGAGAATCGAACTGTGACCTCCTGGTTTATAGGTCGATGCTCAACCACTGAGCCACGCCACTGGGGCTGTTTGATTTGTTTTTACTATTGTATTTCCAGTTCCTAGAACAAATCCTAACACATAGTAAGTGTTCAATAAGTATTTGTTGAATTATTATTTACTGGATGAACATTGGATATGAGTGGATTATTAGAAACTGCTGGGTAGAGAAAAGGCGTCATGAAACCTAAAAAACAGTTCTTGCCCTTTAGGATTCTTAGAGTGCTCTTTGTATATTGTATTCAACGTTGTCATACAGAAATTTTGTTTTGTTTATATAATCACTTATTGTTTTGATGTTTTTCAAGAATTGATTTGAGAGAGAGAGGAAAGGAGAGGGAAGAAGAGATAGAAACATCCATGAGAGAGAAATATCAATCGGCCGCCTCCTGCTTGCTCCCTACCGGGGGTTGAGCCCACAAACCAGGCACATGCCCGGACCAGGAATCCAACTGCTGACCTCTTGGTGCATGGGTCCATGGTCAACCACTGAGCCACACCGGCCAGGCCATAAACATTTATTTTTTATTTTCCTTTAGGTCTTTGAGTCCTAAGCTCCAATGATTTATTTACTATGTCTGTGTAAAAGTTTGTGTCTCCATTCTAAACCAACACTCACTCCTTTATTTCTTCAGTAGCCCCCTGGTTCTCCTCACTGTCACTCTGTGCTCCCATATTCATGCCCCATTACTATGCTCACTGTAGCCTCTAAATAAAACTCCACCAACTCATTTTTTTAAAAAAATGGTCACTTGGACAATTCTTTGGCTATTGGTTTGTGTAATTCTAGGAAGTAACCAGCAGATGTTACCATTGCAACAACATTCTGATTCTTACTTAGCTTGCCCAGAGAAGCACAATAACATTGTCAGAGACAGAATTGGGGGGGAAGTGAAATTTTCTGGGTTTTAGCTGCTTCAATGCCAATAAAGGTTATTGTTGGTGCAATTTCTAGTGCCAGCTGCTTAAGATGTGGGTCTCACAGAAAGCATTTCCCCAGAGAAGATATCTCATTTTCTCAAATGTTGTGGAATTGACTACTCATCACCTATCATGTCTGAGCTTAAGGAAATGCCAATTATGGTTCCAGCTTTGGCCTGATTCACTGCTTATACTGATTTCATTACTTTCTAACTATTTAACTTTGGGTAAATACTTAGATTCTCTGACCCTCAGTTTTCTCGCATGTAAAATGGCAATAAGGAAATCCATTTTCATTTTTCAAAGTGGTTGCAGGTACTCAGGGAGCTATTATTAGATTAGTTTTTATCTTTTTAAAAAATATGTTATGTTGTGCACTGTATATTAACCCAGGAACCCCAAGCTCACATTGGAACAACATATTTGAGAAGTCATTGTTTTGGAAACTTTGTGAGGGGTCAGATAGACCTAATTTGCATAGGCTTAGAAGACAGGAATTATTGTTGATTTAAAAAGAGGCCAATGATTAAGATTCACTTGTTAGCAGCACTTGCATGGCGTGACTGTGGCAAAATCTAAATTATGGTTGGCTAATGTGGCAAACCAACTGTATAGATTGGCCAAGGACTCAAAGAAAAGAAAAAAAAGAACAAAAGGCCCTGGAAGACACCACAAAGTGTCATAGAGCCCATGTACTTTATTCCTAGGCATACCCATGACATTGTACATGGGCATCTAAATGCTAAATGATCTGGTTGTGAACTCCAAAAACATGAAATGAATCAATAATGAAAGCTTCTAGAGGTAGGTTTCTTGATGCAATAAAAAGTAAGTGCTTCTAGCCTGCGAATGCAGGAGAAAACAAAAGCAAAACCTAAAAGTTAATGGTAAGTAACCTTAAATCTTGACATCCCCTGGCTGTTTCGGTACCACCTGTTTGATTAGCCCTGAGTGCTTGATTGTATAACAGTGCAGGGCAGCCCTTGATGTTCTCAGTGATGACTCCCAGCTTGAGTCATATATGTAATGCATTTTGGAAATATTCCCACATAAAAATGTTTAGTTATGGGTGGTAAGCTTCATTTATTTAATAAGTCAGTTTAATGAAACATCAGTTTTTGATGTTTCTGATTTTTCAATGGTTTCTTATCTATAGAAATTATCCTTTCAGAAAGGTGCCATAGATTCTTTTTTAAAATTTTTATTTTTCAATTACAGTTTATGTTCGATATTATTTTGTATTAGTTTTAGGTGTACAGCATAGTGGTTAGACAATCGTATACTTTACAAAGTGTTCCTCCTGATATGTCCAGTACCCATCTGGCACTGTACATACTAGTAGTTATTACAATACTGAAGCCTGATGCACGAAATTTGTGCAAGGGGCTCGGCTCTCGCAGCCCCGGCTTCGTCCAAAAGGCCTTCCGGAAGGATGTCTGGAAGGTCGTTCGGCTGTCTGATCTAATTAGCATATTATGCTTTTATTATTATAGATTATTGATTATATTTGCTATGCTGTACTATTAAATAACAGATTTAAACCTTCTGATTCCTTCATTCATGTTTATATTAATCTAATGCTCACTGAGTTTATTCTGTATGTGAGACACTGGTCAGAATGTATTGAGAGGTCTGATTGCTCACTGCTTTCAATAATCCTTTTCCTTGGGAAGAAGAAACATATCAGTTTCCTAGAATTTATGCAAGGCTCTGCAGTGTTTTTCTATTCTTTTGGATACTCAACCACTGAGCCACGCTGGCCAAGCTATAGTCACCTTTTAAATAAATTATTAAATTATCACTCAAGCAATTTAAGTGCCTTTTCCAACGTCACCCACCTGGTAAATAACAAAAGTGGGATTGAGATTCTTTCCAGTGATTTCAAGACCCTTGTACTATCTGATTCCTTGTACTATCAAACTACTTCATAAGTGGAGCTTGGATATAACAAAATCTCATTATGCTTAGGTATGGTCTCCTGGCCCTGCCTTAGGCCTTTCTATGTTTCTTTCCAACACATCTCTGCTTCCCACCCAGGTCTCCATCTCATTGCCCATTACCTCGTCTCCACTCTATTCAAGTTTTGATTTATGCCAATAAAAAAATCAAAATTTCATATTTATTTCATTTGGTACAAATACTTCCAATATAATTTGGCTTCAGCATATAATAAGATATATAAGTTTAAAAATGAAGTAATTTATTTTACCCCGACTTTCTAACTCTAAAACAATGATAGAACATGAGAGAAATAAAAAGACCTGATGGCTGTTTACATTTTTAAAAATCCATACACTTGGATAGGTCAAAAATGTTCCCTTTTCTCTTTAGACTTAGAACATCTCCAAATGCTGACCTTGCCTTAAAGAAAGTCTGCTTATTTTTTAAAATATGTTTTTATTGATTTTAGAGAGAAGAAGGGAAAGGGATAAAGAAATAGGAACATTGATGAAAGAGAAGCATCATTCAGCTGCCTCCTGCATGCCCTATTGGGGTTCAAGCCTGCATCCCGGGCACATGCCCTGACCGAGAATTGAACCATTTACAAACAACCAATGAGCCACACCGGTTGAGCACTGACCTATGAGCAGAGTATTTTCACTGCCCTAGAATTCCTCTGTGCTCTGCCTGTTCATCTCTTCTCTCCTCCATCTCTGAAAACCTCTAATTTTTTTATTCTTGCCATGGTTTTGTCTTTTCCAAGGTGTCACAGAGTTGGAATCATAAGGTAATGGAATCATAATCTTTTTAGATGGCTTCTTTCATTTAGATATACATTGAAGTTTCCTCCATGTCTTTTCATGGCTTGGTAACTGCTTTTCTGTTGTTGTTGACAGTATTTTTTAATGTCTCAAAACTTTTTACATGCTTAAAAAAACATTGCTAAATTACTCCTCCAGAGGGCGGTATGATCAAGTCAGTGGACATCAAAGAGTTGGACTTTGCAGAAAATAGGACAGATGAAATCAATGGCATGAGATAATGAGCAGGCGATGGCTGCCTCCTTGTCTAATTTTCCTTCCTTCCCTATGATTCTCAAGGAAAATGTCACACAGAAGATCTCAAAATGGGGACATACATAATCGAGAGGAGACATTTTGTTAGAATAGTAGTGAAGCAAAGCTAAACAATGGAAAAAGTTTGAAAGGAAATACATTTTTCCAACAACCTAAAATTGTTTCTCCTTATGCCTTTGTGCTCCAGGAAAACACATGCTCTTTCTTGAAGGTTTCTGTGTTTGATGTCAGTTTCTCCAGGAAACCTGTCCTAACAAACTCTCAAGCTCTGGATGAGCACCCTTCTTATGCAGTCCCAGCACATCCTGTATTGCTCATACCCTGTTATTTCTCACACTGTGGACTTATTTATCTCAGACACTATACAGTAAGCTCCATGAGAGTCTCTACCCACTTTCTATGTATATGGCCTCTTCAGATATTTAGCACATAGTGGCTTCTCAATACATATTTTATGAAAGAAGGAAAGAGTTAACTAAAACATGGATTATCTGAATTAATTAAACAAGGAGGCCATTAGCCTGATGTGGCTCTAATGTCATGGCTTTCTCTGTAAGCAAACCAAATTCTAAGCCTGTAATGCCTCAAGGCTATGAAATTGAAACCTAAGGACAACCATTTACAAACAGCCAACTAGGCTGTATGCTTCAGCCAACCAAACAGTTTCCTTTCTTTGCTTCTGCACTTTCTCAGTGTAAGTTTTACCCCTAGCTGGAAGCCTCCTAAGCACTGCAGGTTTGGGGTTGTCTGAGGTGCTGCCTGATTAGATTTGGTAAATGCTCAAATACCTCTTCATTTTTTAAATATGCCTCAGTTTTTCTTTTAACAACACACACACATTCTTTTGGCAATTATAAAGATATGTGGGAAGAATTTCTAGTATCAAAAGCTAAGATTTCTGTATAAAATGCATTAAAAATATTTTTAAATGCATCACTAAGTTGGTAGAAAATAAGGGATGATTTTGGAAAGTCAGAAAGAATGAGAATACTCTAAGTGACCAAGTTTCAGGAAGGGCAGTAATTATGGGCATCAGGATCCTGGTTCTGAATGCCACCAGCATCCCTGGTAATTGTGATCACTCAAGCATATTTATCACATGACCACATGAGCATATCTGTCCTTTCTGCTTATCAGCCTCATTTGTCTCTCTCACTATTGTCCAGCTTTCTCTCTATAGAGAATAGGATTACTGATGTCCCTTGAATTCTATTAATCCATTGCTTTCACTCTTATATCTACTGTCCTTACATAACTGACCTTCCACACATTACAGAAAGAAGCTATGGCGGATGTGATTGCCTCATTTATATAGTATTAGAACACTGACTGCATGATTATTAAGTGCAATATCCAAAGTAGAAACTAGGTCTTCTGACTTCCTAGTCAAGCTTCCTTCCCACAGATCTTCCCTGTACTTAGGTATAATTTAGATTAAAGATCTTCCTCCCATACTCTTCTAGCCCTTGATATCCTAGGGAGCTGTGGTTTACCCAGAAGTGAAGGCAGTTTTTTCTACTCTCAGGTCTTGAGCATCAGGTGACTGGAATTGTACTAGTAGTTCAACAACTACTAGTTGATGGAAGGAGAATTTTAATATGAGAAGAAAAATGTTAACACTGGATGGTGTAGGTTCATGTTCCTCATCTCTGAAAACCGTCCACATCAAAATCATGATGCACCAGCTTACCTCCTCTCCACTCACTACTCAAGTTTTGATTGATAAAATAAAAAAATAAAAAAAAAATTTGTATTGATAGCCTGCCTGATATGAGAGTTTAATTGCACTCCTCCAGGCACATAGCTTGGCATCTAATTTGATTTGTACAAAGAAGCTTCCTTTAAGGAGTGTTCCCTGAAAATCTGGGGGGAGGGGAACTTGACTATGGACCAGGACAAGTACAGATTCAGTTGATACACTGCAAATCACATCCTTTAGACTTCATGACTAGATGTGAGATGATGGAAACCAATCATATCTAAGTGAGCTGATGACCTGAAGAGCAATTGGAGAGGTAGGACAAGACCTAAGCAATACCTCAAACCCACCTGGAAAATCATGCTTTATGGCCGTCTTCATGTGTGGGGAACAGAATACCTTAGAGAGAAAGTTCCTCACATCAGGGCAACTTTCCATCTCACATAGGTAAATATTTTGGTTCATCTCAACTCCTGTTTTCTCTCAAGTTTTGGGATTTCATATATCATAGAGTCAGTCTCCCAAGAGACATTAGCTTACTATCTTTGGTCATACAATGTTCACTTCTGCAGAAGGACTCTATAGGTTCTGTTTGGGTCAGGGCCTAACTATTGAACCAGTCAACTATGTCCAGAGGTGGCATGGTATAATTGGCTTAATTTGGATGAGATGCTCATATTTTGTTGAATTGGTAGGGACAAGGGGGACTGGGTTAAATAACAACATGCTACTCAATCGCCTTTTCCCTCTGGCTTTGAACTCACTGGGGGCAGAGACTGTGTTTTATTCCAATTCCCTAGCATAATGCTAGGGACATAGATGCCAAGTGAAATGTTATGACTTGATTGTTGAGTTGTACATTTTGCATTTGGGTTAATATTCTAGCAAAAATAAGAGCTTATTAGGCAGTTTCACATATATTTCAAAGACCACAGAACTCATAATGATTTCAATTTATATACAATTTGAGGCTGAGTTTGTACCACAATCTCTGAGGAATATATGCAAAAGCTTTACTTATATAGTCATGCTCCCTGATCCTATAATTTTAATTGGATTCCCCTGGGAGCTCAGCTTGATATCCAATTTAATTTGTACATAGTAGCTTCCCTTAGGCAAGCAATTCTAATGAATTTTAAAATTTAGCTTTCATGGTCAGTTGATGAAATATTTTTTTTCTTTTAACAAAGAACTTTTTTTTATTTTCCAGAAAATGCCTTATTGTGCTTGTATTTTTTCTTTAATACTTCATATATTTTATGCATTAATTCTGGGTTATATTCATTTTTTCAGTGTTTATTTATGAAGATGTAATTTGTCATTTTAATACATTTCTGTTTGTTTCTTTTTCCACACACTCTCATCTTTTCTCTGTAAAAACCAAGATATTTATGGGCAAGAAATCAGTCACTATATGAGAAGACAATTCAATGAAAAACACGGTTGCCAAATGAAATTCAGTTCTCTCCCAAAGCCTGGAGACATCTTAAGGATAAGTATGCGGAGAGAAGCCAGTGAGGTCTCTTTTAGCATCATATCCTACACTTTTTACATAGGATGATGGACAGGTTGGGTTGTTTCCCTGGCCAATGTGTGTCATTTTGAACTAAAACCCTACCCTTTCTGTTTAGTGCTGTTTATCAGGGTCACAGATGAAAATCAGGCATTCCTTTAATTTATGCAATTCCCAGGTTTTACTGTTGAAAGTCTATGTATGTGAACCTATAAACTCCTAACAGGGAATTTAAAGATAAACTTATGAGGTTTTCAGTCATCCTTCATGATGGAATGGGAGCTAGAGCAGTAGTGTTGAGGTTAGGTCTCAGCAATCACACTTACCTTCTTTAGCACTAACCGTGTGCTGAGCACTGTTCTAAGCACTCTACATGTTTGATAATCCATGTGCCTTTCTCAGTTCCTTGTATGTTAGATACACCACTTCATCTTTTTGTGCCTCCATTTCCTCATCTATAAAGTGATAATAGTAACTACCTTATAGGGTAGCTCTGAAGATTAAATTTAATTATAAAACATGTTGTTCTTAGACAAATCCCTAGCACTTAGTAAGCACTCAATAAGTATTCATTATTCTTTCTGAACTCCACAGAAATTTGATACTAGACTTCCACTAACAGAGAAAATGGGATCTATCTAATGATTTCTACTAACTATACAAAAATGTACTTAGGGTGATGAATGGCAATCAGGATCTCACAACTTAAGCATGATTTCTCTTAAGTACATTAACCTTCTTCTGGCCTATGTCATCAAGCACTGTTTCAGAGCTGCTGTAGATGGTTGGGGCGTACAACTCTGAGGGCGTCAATGGTGGAGTGTTTTTGAATGGAGACGCTACAGGTGGTGCCATGTGTCACCTGCGCGCTCTGACATGGCAGCCCTACTTCTCCTGTGCTCACGGGGAACTTACCCAAAGGCAGAATGGGGATTTCTGAGACTTTCAAGTTGACGAGTTTGCTTCATGGAATTTAGTCCTGCAAGTTCTTGCCATCTCCAAATGAATGGATGCGATCAAGTCCGTAAATTTGAAAATCTGAGTAAAGAATTATTGACTTATAGTAACCACACTTAAAAACAGACTGAGGAACAGACATAGAAATCTTCTCTACACAGTTTTAAAGCCAGTCACTCAGAAAAAGGCTTCAAGAAATACAGGGTGTCCCCCAAAATGAATACACACTTTGCAAAATTATTAATTCCAATGGGTTACATCTGAAAAGAAAGAAACATAAATTGAGCTATCAGCTGTTAAAGGTGTAGACATATTTTGGGACACCCTATGTATCAGAATTCTAGAATTAAGGCTGATTTTTATTTTCTTCTTTCACCTTTTCTGTATTTTGCTAAATTATTTTCAATTACCATTTATTACTTCTAGAATAAAAAAGTGAAATCTAGAAAATTCCATTTTCTCTTCCAATACCATTTTCATACATTTTTCCTGCTTTTTAAAATTCTTTTTTTATTAAACTTAAAAACACACACACCATAACTTCATTTAAATATATGTGCCAAACATATAAACAGCAGTGAGTAAAGGGGAATAATCAATATGAAATATTGAACGTTTGGGTCTTTTCTTACTTATTTAGAATATTGAGTTGGTAATCCTGAAATAAAGCATGCAACCTTATTTTATTGCAAGAGTCCAATTTGCTAAGTGGGGATAACAATATCTGTTCCGTGATTTTTTCCTGGGAATAAAGGACTAATCCCAGGATTGTGCTTTGACCTTTGAATGCACAAATTCTGTGTATAGTAAGCTTACTTGTTCTTTTTTAAAAAAATATATTTTATTGACTTTTTTACAGAGAGGAAGGGAGAGGGATAGAGAGTCAGAAACATCGATGAGAGAGAAACATCAACCAGCCGCCTCCTGCACACTTCCCACTGGGGATGTGCCCGCAACCAAGTTACATGCCCTTGACCGGAATCGAACCTGGGACCTTTCAGTCCGCAGGCTGATGCTCTATCCACTGAGCCAAACCAGTTTGGCAGTAAGCTTACTTTTATACAATGAGTTTAAGAGTTACATTTAGCTTCTCACTATAGATTTAATTTATGAACTATGTTGAAAAGATCTCATACGTAAACTCGACAACTGTCTCATGCCTTGCTTTGTTGCATTCTAATTACTTGCCTGTTGCTGAAGGAACAAATGGTTAAAGTTGATTAATTTTCTTCTGCCGTTTCTAACACTTTTCAAGAAAGCTTATAAATTTTTTGTCTAAATGTCTCAAGTATTGGGAACTGTTGCTGAAGGTGGAGTGATATTATAAATAGCTATGAAAATTATCTCAGTAACCAAATATCATTTGCACTTACTAACATCCATCACAAGCAATTTTATTTCCAACAGCTAGGGAATGTCAGAGACCAAAAAGTAAACATATTTTGTCCCTTTAATTCCTTGCATTCAAGTCCCAGTATGCTAAGGAAACAGCTTTAATTTTAGGTTTCTATTGGCCTTAAGAGATGCATTAACTTTGCAGCTAATTACATGTAGTTTTAAATAACTCATGTAAGCTATTCAAATTATAGTTAGCATATGGACTATCACATGTACAAGTTAGCACTTTCTTTGTTGTTTTTTAGGTTGAGATTGGCTGCAGCAATTTTCAAAGTCTCTGCTCATCCCTGAAGGGTATTGTTATATACATCTATGTCTAATTTCTCATCATTCAGCTAAATTTCATTCTCAGATTGGTTTGTGTACTTCTGGGATGTGTCCTGTGGCTGAGGATTTAGGAAGAGAGCTCTCACTGAGCGTAGAGACGTAGGAAAGAAAACTTAATTAAAAAAAAAAAAGTCTAGATTCCAGACAAGTTACAGGGAAGTCAAGGTTTAAATGAGTAAAATTGATAAGATTTTCCTAAATACCAACATGATAACCTTAGAGAACTTGGTGGCTTTGAATTAAAATTTAGAGTTTTAAGAAATATTTTCTAGCATGCAGGTTTATATGGTTCCATCCTCTTAAGTCCACCTGCCACTTAGAAGTTATTTAATAAACATTTGCTGAAGGAAAACATATAATTGAGTGGTTAAGAAACAGGTTCTGGATTTGTACAGTGTTTCCATCCCGTACTAGCTGTGGGGCATGTGACATTTACTGAACCTCATGAAACCCATTTCCTTATGTGTATAATACACAGAAAGAGTGCACCTACCTATGGGTTTGTTAAAAGGATTACATGACCTTTCTCAGGGGTCACCTACCATGGTACTGACACATTAGTGGTCAACAAATGTTAGAAAATAGATAACAATGATTAAAATATCCATCATATTTCACTTAAAGGTGGGTGGCAGAGGGGGGAGTTGATGCTTTCTCTGCAGAGCTTTGACATTGACATGACTCAACTCTAAAGATTTCAGTGTATCAGTCCCTTCACCCTCAGTTTCTAATTTTTCAGAAAGGGAATATTACCAGCCTAATTAGGGTCAAGTATCAGTATGGCCAAAAGGGCAGAGCCATGGAGTCATACTGTGATAAGGGCAGGAGTTCTGCTTTGTTTCACGATCGTTCCCATGAAGAGCAGGAATGATTGAGAACACAGTGGACATCACAACATTGTCTAGTGATGTTACTGTGTTGTGGTGTTGTTGATTTCAGGTAGCAGTTCAATGTCTTATTTGGTATCATATTCATTCTTATTTAATGTTCTACTCCCATTAATGAACCGAAGAAGGCCACCTCTTTAAGTTTTGCAGTTCGTACCAGGCTGTGGGTTAGTGTAGAGAGGATTTGAAAATGAAAGAACTGGAAAAACAAGGGTAGAATAAATTCATTTTGCATTAATGAGTTAAAGAATTGTGACATAACAGCTATTATAAATCACAAAGGGCTAGTAGAATAATCGGGGGGGAAATAGAAGGGGGTTCAGAGACTATAACAAAATGGGGGAACAGCTTTTATTTTCCATTTGGCTTTGGGTATTTTTATGCTTATATTAAATGTGGTTCTAGGAAATTACTTCAAATAGAGTAAGGAAGCTAAATTGTGAAAAGAACTCAGTAAGAATTGGAAAGCAGCCCAGTGATCCAACCTCTTTCCTTGATTAATATTCAAATCAATCAACTCTGTTCAGTATCTTTCAAACATTTCATAGATCAAGACATATGTTAGGACATGTATTTCAATTTCAAAATGCTATTGCCAGAAAGGCAAATGAAAAGTTATACTGTGTACCAAAACTATAATTTTATTCTATCAATGTGGAATTACTTTTATGTCAACAAATAAATTCTTAAAGGCGTGAAAATTTCAATAAAGATTAACAATTATATTTTTCAAGGCTAAACATGAATTTAGCAAATTCAGAATGGTGTATCTCCATCTTACAGCTAGACAGTTGGCCATCATAGTTGATTGACCATGACAAATATAGTTAAAATGGCTAGGGAATAACAAGCAGATTATAGCAATATGGACACATTTTTAAAATGTGAAATAAGTATACAAATTATTTTGCTTAATTTGTAAGGATTGAAGTCAACATTTTACAGTGAGATCAAACAATCATTTTGGTGATAGATTTGTGAAGATTGTCTAATTATAGACTGTAAATAATAATAAATACTGACTTAGCAATTTCTATACACTATGTTAATTCTCTCACATGACTGTATATTCCCATTTTACTTTAGAGAAAAATGAGACACAGAGAAGTTAAAAAGCTTGCCCTAGACCACCTAAGGAGAGGAAAAGCTGCAGGCTTTGTCCATAACCTATGCTAACCTAGTATCATAGGATTAGTCATAATATACTCAACCAAATTAAAATAACAGACATCCAAATAATATGCCTGAAAATCTTGGCAAAACTATCTTCTGGCGTTGGGAGAGTAACCTTTATCCCCCAAACTACAGTTGAGTGCTTTGGCCTTTTCTTTTACACCAAATTCAACAACTATTTTGAAACTTGTGTGTTAAAGTGTGACAAGTTTATCAAGAAAACTATCCAAGAGGTGATCATTACTGCAATGTCCATCTCCAGTTTGTCTCACCCAAGGTCTTTTACTGCAAATATTACAAACCTCAAATAAACAGCTCACACATTTAACATGAGTACAACGCCCTCTCATTCAGCCGCTGCTGATCCTGGTAACCATGCCCAGGTGCTTGGCTGATATCCACATGTAACTTCAATGGCCAGAGGTTTCCAGGGGGAAAATTAGGATAGAAAAAAATTATTCATTGGGAATAAACAATAATTCATAATTTCAATGCAGTTTCTCAAAAGACTATATTAGTTGCTACACATCTATGCAATTCTTAAGGCTCAAAACAGTTTCCTCTATTTTCCTAATCTTTAGATTGGTCAGACTATGTAAGGCTTTTGCTACATTTTCACTTCTACAAAATCAGAAAAATCTAAAAACTTTAAATCCTGGAACCCAAACCACATGCCAATTATCTTAAGTAGTAGTGAACAAAATAAAAATTCAAACACAATGGAAGGAGGTAGATAAATAGAGAGAGATAGTGAGATATATATTGCATGACATGTTTGAATCAAAGGAGTTCTTAGAGATCTTTCAAAGTTTTATTTGTGGCTGCAATAATATTTTACTTCATAAACTCATTGCCTGTACATAGAAAATTCTTAGAGTCCTTCATTGCTCTCCTTCTAACCTCCAACCTCTTTCATGCCTCACCTATGGAAGAATAGTTAGTAATGTCATTGGCCATATTAATGCATGTTTGCTAATGAGCAGAATCATCCATGAACACAGACCTGTGGGTTGCTCTCCCTTCTTTCTCTTCTCTAGTCTGTGTGTCTGCTTTAGAGCATTTGCTTTCTTCCCATCACTTCCTCCCCTTCCTGCTGACATGTGGAAAGTAGTGGGTTTGGGCTGAAGGGAAGGTGAGATGCTTCCTGCTCCAGCCCGCTTTATCAGTGTTCTGCATCATTTAGGAGAAGAGCCCATTAAAAATTCAGCTATTTTGCCTAACCGGTGTGTCTCAGTGGATAGAGCATCGGCCTGCAGACTGAAAGGTCCCAGGTTCGATTCCGGTCAAGGGCATGTACCTTGGTTGTAGGCACATCCCCAGTAGGGGGTGTGTTGGAGGCAGCTGATCGATGTTTCGCTCTCATCAATGTTTCTAACTCTCTATCCCTCTCCCTTCCTCTCTGTAAAAAGTCAATAAAATATATTTTTTAAAAAATTCAGCTATTTTGCTTTACTTAATGATTGTTCCTTGTGGCAGCATGTGGAGAAACATCCCTCTGATTCCAATCCTTGATTTCCTGAAGGCCCTGACCAATGCCCCATTGACCAAGGTGTCAACATTTTCTTCAATCTGAGTAAGCTTTCGACAGGTTTCTTTCTGACTCTACACCCTGACTTCTCTTGGAACATTTACTTTCCATTGTGTTTTATATTATTTTATATTATTATGCCTATGTTTACTTCTACTTTTATTTAAATTAAATTTATTGGGGTGACATTGGTTAATAAAATTATATAGGTTTCAAGTATACAATTCCATGATATATCGTCTGTATATTGCACCATCTGTATATTGCATTTACTTACGAAAACCTGTCATTGTAAATTCTTTCTCTGTCCCTTTGGGATATAAATCTTTTTAAAAGTTTCTTGTCAGTTTTACAACCAAGGAATGTCTATCTTAAAGACCTGGGTGGTCTTTAAAATACAAACCCCTAATTCCCAGTCTTTTTGACTGGGTAGGATCCTAATTTAGAGGGTGCCAATTAGCAAACACAGATGGCCTAATCACAGAGAAAAATATTCGCAAACTCAGGAATAACTCCATGTGCTCAACACATCCCTTTGACCCGCCTCCCTGCTAATGGGGTCGGGGAAAGGGGTGGTAATTCTCCATTTCTTTTCCACTGCTTATATCAGTGCTTAAAACCCCTTTTCCTTTTGTTTTAGTGGAAGTGAATTCAATATCTTTTTTTTCTCTTGCAATAGCCTGAAGAAATTAATCCTTGGCTGTTTAACTTTGTCTAGTGCATTTTTTGTTTTAATACCATCTCGCAATAGTTTTAATCCTATATTACCTTATGCTGCTCTGCGTTCTGTGAGGATGGGGTGGTGTAGTTCAATCTCCACATTGTCCCTGGAAGCAACCTAGAGGAAATTTCCTCATCTGTGGGACTGCACAGTTACATAATTTGAAAACTGCAAATTCTAGCTTCCTCAGAGGAGAAGGGAGAGATTTATCAGAGTTCCAAGGCCATGCTCACCCCACACCCCTTCCTAGCACTGGTTCCACTACATACGTTATTGTTTCTAAGAACCCAGAACCCTCTACTCTCTGGATCTGGGGCCACATCTCTTACAGGCGTCTCATTTCTCCTGTCTCTTCCTTCTGTGGTCTCCATTCTGACATAATATGGAAGTCTCTGCAGAAGAGATGGTTGCAGTGGAAATTGCAAAGGTGGCAAAGGTGGTAAAAGAGTGCCGTGGAGATATTAGCTGAGCCTAAAGTAGTATTTTAAGGAGAGTGGGTCTGTTGAGTAGGTGGAGCCAAAAGCCTAGAATTGTCTACTAATAGGGATTGATTTATTGGGGAGGAGCGAGAAGAACAGGGACCACTGCTTCTGGAAAAGTGGAGACAAGCATGGTGTCTGTTCCCCAGACTGGTCCAGGATGTCTGCCGAGTTCTACAGAGGGACCGTGGGCAGAATCTCAAGGGAAAATGGGGCCACTCGGGATCCAAGCCTCAATACATCATAATGGAATATTCTTCATGAAAAAGTATGGCAAAGGGCCCACATAAGTCCACGGAACTGGAGTTTGTGTTGTGAATATCATAATAACAAGATTATGCATACATAAAACACATAAAAAGACTGGAATAAACTCAATTATAGTAGTAAGACAAAATGATTCCACCGAGTACTTGGAAAACTTTTTTTATAATGATATTTCATTTGTATCATTCAGCCTTTCATAAAGTCATAAAATAATGTTTCTGTGTACGTAGAGGAATAGCAAGGCGGGGGGGGAGGAGAGGCAAGTGAAAATAAACAGGAATTCAAATGTATTTGTTCCCGAGGGGCCTTACTGCCTCCCCCGTTAACATTTCATAATGTTTTTTTGGAAGCTCAGTGTTTCGAGTCAGAAATGTTTCCAGGCAAAAATGTTGGGGTATGAAGCATGCTGGATGCCTTTACGTCATGTCTGTGCAGGTATGCACAGTGCCATCTGAAGAACCTGTGGAGGTCAGACTCTAAGCTGCCCCCATGATCTATCTCCTGGTGTGCATGCCCTTGTGTCTCCTTCTGTAGAGCATGGGTGGAACCTGTGGCTTTCTTCTAACCAGCAAAGGCAGTAATATGTCACTTGGTGGTGTTGCATTATAGTAAGACTGCTTCTTACTCGTATCTGCAGCGAGTCTCTAGAGATTCTGCCTGCTGGCTTGAAGCATGCATGGCCATGTTGGAAAAGCCACTTGGCAAGGGACTGTTGTCAGCCTCTAGGAGTTTCTGGTAGCCTCTGGAGTTCTAGAAGCTGAGGGTGGCCTCCAGCTGAGAGCCAGCAAGAAGCCAGGCCCTCAGTTCTACAACTGTAAGAAATAAATTCTGCCAACAACTTGAATAAGTTGTAAGTAGATTCGAGATGAGAATGGAACCTAGCTGATATATTGATAGTAGCCTTATGAGACTCTGAAAAAGGAACAAGCTAAGATGTAGCTGCATTCCTGACCCATACACTTTGTGAGATAATAAGGGGGTACTCTTGCTTTAAGCAGCTATCAGCGGTTCTCAACCTGTGGGTAGCGAACAATGAAAATACATCCTGCATATCAGATATTTACATTATGATTCATAACAGTAGCAAAATTACAGTTATGAAGTAGCAACGAAAATAATTTTATGGTTTGGTCACAACATGAGGAACTGTATTAAAGGGTCGCGGCATTAGGAGGTTGAGAACCACTGGCTAAGTCTATATTAATTTGTTATGCAGCAATGAAAAATGAATACAGGAACTGAGCAGTTCTTCAGTAAAGAAATCTGTTTGTTAATTACACATTTCCAAACTTATTTTGGAGAAGTAAATTACATTTGGGTAAGAGTTTAAAATTGTACATTTAGGGTCTATTGAGTACGTAGAACATACAGGACACAGTGCTTGAGTGAATGAATGGGTAAATACATGCGTGCTTGAATGAACATATTCCGACAATGCTTTAGATCTTTAATGAGGATGCTCACCAATACAAGTCATAATTCTTCCTGGGAAATTCCTATGTTTTTCCATAGTTTCAATTATACTCTGTACTCCAGTGGCTCCCAGAAGTACACCTCTAGTGATTCTCCTCTTGCGAGATATATATTTCAACACCCATGTTAAGAAATACCCACTGGAGGATAGAGAGTTAGAAACATCGATGAGAGAGAAACATCAATCAGCTGCCTCCTGCACACCCACTACAGGGGATGTGCCCGCAACCAAGGTACATGCCCTTGACCTGAATCGAACCTGGGACCCTTGAGTCCGCAGGCCGACGCTCCTTCCACTGAGCCAAACCGGTTAGGGCTATATCATATTTTTAAAAATAAATGTATTACAGGTTTCAACTGTTAAAGAATACTTTAAAATTTTAATATATCATTATTTTTCTAATGACAGCAACCCATTCCTTATGTATTAAATTAAAAGTCTTAGAAAAGAAGATTTTGAGGTGAATAACAAAATAATTTGATAGTCCTTAGATGTAACAAGGCAAGAATCTTTACTTAGCCATATAACTGTATCACTCAAGATAAGTAAAGCCCAGGTTTATGACTCTATCTTGTTATCTAATACATAGGCTAGTATATTATTGTCCCTTTGGACGAGGAAATGGAGGCACAGAGATTAAATGTGACATTGAATGAAATAGCAATTAGTAAGATTGATTGCTGATCTAAAAAATGTAAAATTACATTTTAAATTGATGTATTTAATTACTCCACTATAAAAGTCCTGAAGAAAGCATTTCATCTTAACTCAGATAAATGGTTTCCATGGCAGCCACTACAATACAGCTCACATTGTTCTCCTGGTATGTAACATTCAACAGCTAAGGCGCCAAGGTCTTAGAACAGTGGCTAGCTATATGCCCTTTACACTGTGTGCCTCAAATAGCCACTGTCTCACTCAAGCTATTGTCATCATGGTAACACCATGCTGTCAGCTTCAGGGAGAGAGTTCGCCTTCTTACTGGTGGTGATATGTAGCAAATATGCATAGATCCACTTTATCAAATAGCTGTGTCATATTTTAAAATATGCTGTTATTTTTTAATCCTCACCCGAGGACTTGCTTATTGATTTTAGAGAATGGGAAAGGGGTGGGGAGAGAGAAAGAAAAAAGAGAGAGAGAAACATTGCTTGGTTGCCTTCCTGAACATGCCCCAGTTGGGGAATCAAACCCCCAACCTGGGTATGTGCCCTGACTGGGAATCAAACCCGCAACCTTTCAGTGTAGGGGACGATACTTCAACCAACCAAGCCATACTGGCTGGGACTAAAATATATTTTAAAGAAGCTACATACATGAAGACTTATTCTAGTTTTAAGCTAACTAGAATTGGATTTTTGTCCTTTTTTTAGCCTACTGTAATCCTACTAAAATTAGATATAATTTAAAGAGCCATTAACCTGGGATCTATACTGTAATTTAAAAATTAGATTTATAACTCAAAGCTGTGAATAAATTCAGAGCTGTTATGCTATTAATGAAACTACAGTAAACCTTATATTGGCTTTGGCCACCTTACTTCTTAAAGGGCTAATATCTAACATTGATTGCAACAGGAAAAGGTTGGCCTAAAATCTGTCTGTACAGTAGTGAGATACCAGATTTCACTATTGAATTATGTACTAGATAATGAAAAACACAAACAATTTTGGAGAAATATTCAACTAAGTGTCCCAATAATTTGAGCAAGAAAAATGCATTGGTGCCTGGCCAGTGTTGCTCAGTGGTTGAGCGTAGACTTAGGAACCAGGAGGTCACAGTTCAATTCCCAGTTAGGGCACATGCCCACGTTGTGGGCTAGATCCCTAGTAGGGGGCATGCAGGAGGCAAGCCACTACAATACAGCTCACATTGTTCTCCTGGTATGTAACATTCAACAGCTAAGGCGCCAAGGTCTTAGAACAGTGGCTAGCTATATGCCCTTTACACTGTGTGCCTCAAATAGCCACTGTCTCACTCAAGCTATTGTCATCATGGTAACACCATGCTGTCAGCTTCTGGGAGAGAGTTCGCCTTCTTACTGGTGGTGATATGTAGCAAATATGCATAGATCCACTTTATCAAATAGCTGTGTCATATTTTAAAATATGCTGTTATTTTTTAATCCTCACCCGAGGACTTGCTTATTGATTTTAGAGAATGTGAAAGGGGTGGGGAAAGAGAAAGAAAGAGAGAGAGAAACATTGCTTGGTTGCCTTCCTGAACATGCCCCAGTTGGGAAATCAAACCCCCAACCTGGGTATGTGCCCTGACTGGGAATCAAACCCACAACCTTTCAGTGTAGGGGACAATGCTTCAACCAACCAAGCCATACTGGCTGTGACTAAAATATATTTTAAAGAAGCTACATACATGAGATCTAATCATAGATATTCACACTTCAAACATTAGTCTAGAAGAAATAAAAAATAGGCAAATATGTTCCCAATTTCTGTGCTAATTTTTTACTCAGATGCCTGAGCCCATGAGATGCCAGATCTGAGTAATGTCTGTCAAATCTTTAGCTTATTTATTAGCAGGGAAACCTTTTCCTTACAAATGGGTACTCAGCACATTTTAGACTTCAAGGATAACTCATGGAAAAAGGGAACTTTTTATAGCATATTAAAATTCTCATTTACTATTTCAGCTACTTGGAGCTAAAACCGACTTTTAATGTTAATCCAAAATATTCATCATAAGAGTGGGTATTTGAAAGGGAAGATATCACTCAAAATAGAAGAAAGGCAAAAAACATCATACATACATTTTATTGATTCTAAGATGAACTTCTTCACGTTTTAATATTGCTGAAATCAGGATGATTCTTCAAATAAATGATGTGTGATAGTGTCATTGGAAGCATTTTTTCATTTCTTAGGGTACAGAAAAATAATTGTTAATCTTAAAATTAACGATTTTTAGATTCACTGAAATTATGTCATCTGTCTTCTGCCTCTCTCTGTTTAAATCAAACAGATATTTCTCTGCTACTTGTATTGCCTCTACCTCTTTTCCCTATCTTTTAAAATGTATTTCTAAGGATCTCCTACTATATTAAAATTCTCATTTACTATTTCAGCTACTTGGAGATAAAACCGACTTTTAATGTTAATCCAAAATATTAATCATAAGAGTGTGTATTTGAAAGGGAAGATATCACTCAAAACAGAAGAAAGGCAAAAACATCATACATACATTTTATTGATTCTAAGATGAACTTCTTCACGTTTTAATATTGCTGAAATCAGGATGATTCTTCAAATAAATGATGTGTGATGGTGTAATTGGAAGCATTTTTTTATTTCTTAGGGTACAGAAAAATGATTGTTAATCTTAAAATTAACGATTTTTAGATTCACTGAAATTATGTCATCTGTCTTCTGCCTCTCTCTGTTTAAATCAAATGGATATTTCTCTGCTACTTGTATTGCCTCTGCTTCTTTTCCCTATCTTTTAAAATGCATTTCTAAGAATCTCCTACTTTTCCATAATGTTTGCGTTAGTATTGTGGAGTGTTGTGTGTGGATATGTACATGATGATTTTACAAATACATATTCTGTAAATATACAATTTTATAGTTGGACATTTGATGCTGAAATTAAGGACTTTGAAATACTTCACTAAGGGGAAGAGACAATAGAGAGGGAATATTAGTATTTTGATGGTCATGGTTTGGTACTTATCAATAGCTATTGCACAGCTACTTGGAGACAGTCACCTTGACACTGATTGAAATAAACGTAAGGTTAAAAACTTTCTTGGACATCATGTTCCAAAAACTTTCAGTCGTCTTGTTTTCCTTCTTACATATCTCGTATGAGTCATTATGCACATTCATTGTTTTGATGCAAAAGCAGGACATATATTTTATATTTCTTATTTTGGAGATAGACATGTAATATAATTTGAGATCTCCTCTGTGAAATAACATTGAATTTTTAATGCTATGTGGGAGAGATTGTGGGAATATAAAAAACATATCGATCAGTTACATTTCTGAGAGAGATGAAATAGTCATATAGACATAGCTTTGTAAAATTCCTTTAAAATAATTATATTTAAGTTTAAAGCCCTAAGTATTAAAATATCATAGAATAAAATATTTGCAACATTTTAACAAACTTTCTTGGACATCATGTTCCAAAAACTTTCAGTCATCTTGTTTGCCAATTTTTGTTCAAATCCCTTTAATAAAATCATTTGGACTAAACACTTCCACTCTCTCAAGGGAAATATTTTCTATTTTATTGCCTGTGTAAGTTTACAACTTATTTTAGTTCAATTCTTATGCTTCAAATATGTCTATGTTATTATCAACATGATTTTTTTGCAATAATTAAAATGTAGTCTAATAATATATTTTATTTTCTGCTTTAAAAAATACATCATAAAAATTGTAAAGTATTTTTTAAAGATTGACTTCAGCCCAGTCAGTATGGCTCACTGGTTGAGTTTCCACCCATGTACCAAGAGGTCGCAGGTTCAATTCCCTGAGGTGTGGCTTGATCCCCAGTAGGGAGCATGCAGGAGGCAACCGATGGATGTTTTTCTTTCATCAGTGTTTCTCTCTCTCTCTCTCTCTCTCTCTCTCTCTCTCTCTCCCTACTCTCTTCCTCTCTCCCTAAAAAAATCAATGGAAATATATTTTTTAAAAAAGATGGATGCCTGGTCTACATGGTTCAGTGGTTGAACATCGACCTGTGAACCAGGGGGTTACTGTTTGATTCCCAGTCAGGGCACATGCCTGGTCTTGATTCCCAATGGGGGTGTGCAGGAGGCAGCTGATCAATGATTCTCTCTCATCATTGATATATATATACTAGAAGCCCAGTGTGTGAAATCACATGGCCCCGCCCACCTACGCTGGTCTTTGGTCATTACGGCGTTAGGGCCACAAGCCTTTTATAATATAGATATATACATTAACCTTCCTCTTTCTGATATCAATAAAAATATATCTTAAAAAACGATATATTCATATATTTTTTCTCTTCTCAATCAGAATTTGATCATATCTAACCCCTTTCCTATACAATGTACATGCATGTAAATTATAAGTCAATGCAGTAAATGATGAGGAGAAAAGAGGTTGTGATTGTATAACTGCTGAAAGGCAGATTTTGTTGCTGTTGTTTTTTAAACAGTCAAACTACTGTCATTGATATAGAAGTTTGATGGCTTGGTTTTATTTACAGTGTGATTGAGGAATAACTTAAATAGGAAGAGAAGAAAGACAAGTACTACTTCTTCATATGGAGTAACCAGGATGAGCAGTCATCTTTCAAATGTGGCATTCGTTGCATTGATAAATTTTCAAGGCTATATATGTGATCTAAAATTCAAATGTTTTTTTTTTAATCTTTATTGATTTCAGAGAAGAAAGAAGAGGGAAAGAGAGATAGAAACATCAATGACGAGAGAGAATCATTGATTGGCTGCTTCCTGCACATCCCTTACTGAGGATCAAGCCCATAACCCAGGCATGTGCCATTGACTGGCATTGAACCTGGGACCCTTCAGTCTGCAGGCTGACGCTCTACCCACCAAGCTAAACCAGCCAGGGCTAAAATTCACACGTTTAAAGGTACCTTGGTCTAAGGAACAAATTGAGTCTTTTTAGAACTTTGCAGGACCTGAAGGACATTTAATTCCTCTGCTTTCCAGAAGACTAGATTGAAGAATGGAAACAGGAAATAAAACTGATCCAACACAATTCTTGGTCACTTGCTATAAGACAATAGAAGACAAAACAAGATTTAGTTTTGTGCAGATAGTTTCTTTCCACAAAGATGGTATCCACTGATTTATCTTTATTGTCTAGTTAAAAGAGACCTTGCCAGTACAGTCATGCAGGAATGCTGACTTAGCTCTGGAGATTGAGATGATATGGTATCAAATAAAATGAAAAGCATGGTAGGAGTGTTTCCGCTGACAGCAACTAAGTTGGTAAAATAAATATTCCTGGGTATAAAGTAGTTACTATAAGGATTACCTGGCAGTAAATGTGAGGGACATAGTCCACGAGGCAAACAAAAACCACTGTTATCTGAGTGGTGTGTTTTGCAGAAGAAAATTCTTCACGTGTGTCTTATGGTATTTTTCATCTTACTGACTGACTAAAATTTATTGTGTCCAGTAATTTCAAGCTAATATAAACTTATGATTTTATCATGATGTTTTGAATGAGATTGCGTGCATAAAGTGCTTATTGCAGTCCTTGACTAATAGTGAATATTCCATTAATGGCAATTATAATTAATATTTAATTAAGAATATAATTTGTGCCCAGCCAGTGTGGCTCATTGTTTGAGCATCAACTCATGAACCAGGAAATCACAGTTCAATCCCCTGTCATGGCACATGCCCTGGTTGCGGGCTCAATTACCAGTAGGGTGCATGCAGGAGGCAGCTGATCAATGATTCTCTTTCATCATTAATATTTCTATCTCTCTCCCTCTCCCTTCCTCCCTGAAATCAATAAAAACATATATTAAATCTATATATATGAAAGCCTAACATGCTGTGTCCAACCATTCGACCAGTCGTATTGATGCGCACTGACCACCAGGGGGCAGATGCTCTGACTGGTAGGTTAGCTTGCTGCTGGAGTACGGCTGATGGGGACTGGGCGAGAAGGGCCTGACATGCCCTGGAGCCCTCCTGTGGTCCCTCTCCGGCCCCGATCGTGCACCAGTAGGGTCCCTCGGCCTGGCCTGCACCATCTTGCAATCCGGGACTCCTCAAGGGATGTTGAAGAGCCGGTTTTGGCCTGATCCCTGCAGGGACCGGGCTTCTAAAATATATATATATATATATTTGTAAGCATCTTGAAGATATTTTTTCACAATTGTTCTGATTGAATTTTTGTGCACTGGGCCTCTAGTATATATATAAATTTGTAAGCATCTTGAAGAGATTTTTTCACAATTGTTCTGATTATTTAAAATAGTTTCATTTCTTTTTGTTTATTTTTCAATCAACTTTCTCTATTATGCTTTACATACTATGTAATGCACATATTTTTAGTGAACAGTTCAATGAGCTTTGACAAATATGCATGCCATCTAATCACTACTCCAATCAAGATCCAAACAATTACCACCACCAGAGAAAGTTTCTTCATGGCCCTTTCTCGTCAATCTGCCACCCGCTAACCACTGATTTTACTTCTCTCACCATTTTGAAGTTGTAGAATTTCAAATAATTGGAATAGTATTCTACTTACATTTTTGTGCCTGACATTTACCTTGGTAAACTACTTAGAGATATTTTCATTTTGTGTGCATCCATAGTCTGTTCCCTTTTTATTTCTGGGGAACAATCCATTGTATGAATATTTTACAATTTGTTTACATATTTACATATCGATGAACATTTGGGTTTCCTGTTTGGAGAATGAATAAAGTTGATATGAACATTGATAAACGAGTCTTGTGGATACAGGCTTTCACTTCTCATTGGTAAATACCTAAGAGTGGAAATGCTGAGTCATAGGGTAGGTATATATGTAACTTTACCCAAATTGCCAATTTTACAAAGAGATTGGATCATTTAACTTCCATTATCAATTTGATGAGAGTTCCATTTGCTATAAATCATCGCAAGCATTTGGTCTTGTCAGTTGTTTATTTAATTGGTATGAAGTGGTATCACATTATTGTTTTGATTTTGCTGATGACTAACATTGAGTATCTTATGATGTACTTATTGGCCAATAATGTATCTATTTTTTTAAGTCCCTTTTTTTTTTTTTTAGGCTTTGGTCCATTTTTATTAGGTTATTTTTCTTCATACAAATTGCTATGCATATTAAATGAGTATTTGTCAGATAAATGTTCACAAATGTTTTTTTTTTCATTTTGTGACTCATTTTCTTAATAGTGTAATTTGAAGAGCACAAAGTTTTAATTTTATGACTAGTGTTTTTGTATGCTATTTAATAAATTTTTGCCTATGTCAAGTTTATTATTTTATAATCTTTTTTTTGCAATTTTGAATTCTATTGACTTGTATTCAAGTTCATTGATCTTCCTGCTATTATTTCAGATATGCTTTGAATTTATGTACCAGGTGTCTAAGACATTTCGTTTTTCAGCCCTGTCCCCAATTTTCTATGCTGTTAAGGGGGTTGATAGCTTTAACATTATCATAAGTTGATTGCATTAGGATTTGGTTACAACAGCTTCCAAAACATTTTGAAAATAAATTCAGGTTCTCCTTCCAGGAGGAAGGCCCTGGAACGAAACAGTGCAAATACTGCTAGACCTCAAAACTGCATGGCCTTGAGCCCACAGGGAGACTTGGGAGACTGTGAGTTCTTGAGATTCTGAGACCAGCTGTTTTCCAGACTATGAGATTTCCATATCAAAAGCTGTGTGCTGTCATGACTGTGAGGCTGCAGTACTGGTCTTGACACTATGATATAACAAGACAATGGAATCGATGGATCGAGGACTGAGATTCAGTGACAATGAGAAGATAGAAGACTCAGATCTCTAGATATCAAAATTGTGATACTGTGAAACCAGAGAAAACTTTCAGCTTTCTGTCTCTTCCTTGCCTCTAATTATTCAGCAAAATGTCTTTTTGCATTTCTTGGTAGAGAACATTATCTTTGAGTTTAAACTTTTCCAGGTTAAAGCCCAACCTATTAGCCCAGAGACTTGTCAGAAGTTTGCCTAGTTTCTCCTCATCCAAGCCAAGAGTCTCACTTTTCAGAAGGCCAGTTCTCTGCCTGACCTCTCCCCTCAACCCCACCCTTCCTGCAACTTCAAGTATGAGTTTCCTTCATCTGTTTCTTTGTCACTGCAGAAGGGCTCACCTCTCTGAGTTCAACTTGTTTAGGTTTCATGTTGCTTTGTGCCCACATCTTTTTAAAGAAAACATGAATGCGTATACCTATCTATCCATCTACATGGCTGAATATATAAGTAGTTTCTAGTTGTTTCAGTGGGCTTAAAAGGTATTTTATATCTATCTACATCCTACTTCCTAAAGGAAATGTAGGTTTCCTAACATTTCAGATGTTTGGAGAATGTGTCCATTGGCCTCCAGTCTTTCACAGGGAATGCCCTGATATTAGTCGACAGATTTCATTAGCGAGTATGGCTCACCCTATTTGGTTATTTCAATTCGGTTTCCCTTGTCTGTGTGGTGAATGGTGAATGATCAGTGTGTCCAGTCTTCATTTTAAGCATAAACATTTTAGCATTATAATTCTGTCAATGAATCAATCTTTAAATTGAGGATAGCATTTTTTTTCCCATTGCTTTTGTCATTTCAACTGAGCACTGGAAAAAGAGGAATTTAAAACTTATGTGTAGAATATCATCTGGGAACAGAACTCTCTAGTCAGAACCTTATTGTTGCCTCTTAATTTGTTTAGAATTATTTTTTACATTTTCAATTGGATGTTAAAAATGGAGCTATCTAAAATATCTTTTCACATTGTGTCATGAATGGGTTATACCTTGGAAAATGTGAGTAGGAAATGAGCACTGTGTCATGGAGAAAGACGGGTGTAATTACTGCATGTGGACAGGCTTATTAGAGTAATTACTGACAGAAGAAAACTTCAGAAAAGAAATGAGAGCAAAAGGAAGGTCATTCCTGAGTTTTGTTGTTGTTTTTTATTAATCCTCATCTGAGGATATTTTTTCCATTGATTTTTAGAGAGAGTGTAAAGGAGTGGGGAAGAGAGAGAGAGAAACATCATTGTAAGAGAGACACATCTCTTACAGCCTGCAACCAAGATACATTGCCCTTGACCGTAATTGGACCCGCAACCTTTTAGTTCACAGGCCGATGCTCTAACTATAGAGCCAAACCAACAAAGGCCTGAGCTTTCTTATAAAGCATTCTTTTCATTTTACCAAATAGAACATTTTAAGTATGTTTTTCTGATATGACAAAATGTTAGAGGCAGATTTCTTCAAGATGCTTTGCTAAACAATTCAATTGCCTTTCTCTCACCACTTACAATGTTCATAATAGTGACACCCAGGAAGAAAAATTACAGGTTTATCTTGGGTTTTCTCTAAGTATTAGTTCCAGAGGCAATATGGCATATCGAGTGTCCCAGACTTTGATTTAGTGTGCTGATTTAAGTATAGTTTTCTCTGTTTCTAGCTGCCTAACATTTCTGAAGAAAATCCAATTTTAAAATTGCTATCAAAGGCAATATTCAATATAAAGATGTTAAAAACAAAGTCTAATATTTTCATTAAAGTTCTTAACATTTGGGATTCATGTTCCTAAAGTTAAAGCATATGATAAACACTTTGAAATTGACTGTACAGTAGACTAACATATAATGCAATCTACCATCCAACCCTCATGTTTAAAGAAAGGCACAAACATGCACAAATTATTCAGTCTTCTGGAGATAAATGCAATTTTTCCTATCACTTGGAGTTTTCAGCATTCTACAGTTTGACTTCTTGATAGATAATAGGCATAAATAAAGCTTATTTGAGTTATTTCCATAGTTGTATCTAATTATTGTAATATACTAGAAGCCCAGCACACAAAATCGTGCGGCCCCGCCCACCCGTATGGCCTCGCTGTGCTCGCAGCCCCACCCACCTGCGCACGCCCTGCCCACCCGTGCTGGTCTTTGGTCGTTATGGTCTTAGGGCCACTGGGTTTTTATAATATAGATATTACCACAAGCATCTATCTGAAGATATTGTGATCCTTTTTTCCCTTTATATGTGTTTTATTTGTATTGGTATTCTTTTTAAATTGTGTACTACTCCTGAAGGATAAAGATAATGGCATAAATATCTCATAAATTCTTGTAAAAGTAAAATAATTTGAGAATATTGGAAGATACTTTCTTGTTGCATAGGTGACAGAATTCACTGATAAATATTTGGTCAGATTTTAGTTTGAAATATTTTGACATGTCAGACAACTGAGCTGAATGATGCTTCAGTTGGACATAGTGTAATCTAAAAGAGTAGTTTAATTGACTTCTTAAAAAATGGATTAGGAAAGAAATTCAAGATGAAAAGCATGTATTTGGACTGGAAGGAATAACAAGATCGAGTAACAAGAACCAGATATGGCATCCCATTGAATCAGTACAAAGAAGATATTAGAAGTAATGTTTCCCAAGACATTGGACATCAGGCAATAAAGGACAGTGGTCTTGAGACATGGGAAACACGTAAGATAAACTCTACTATTGCCCCAGCTGACTGCCTTGAGTTTCCAGTTCCTGGCTCAGAAAAGTGAACCTAGGGGAGTCAGGCAGAATCCTTTACTTGAGGAGATGAAATCAGTATCCCAAGGAGACCAGGTTCTTAGAGTTTATAAGACAGTACTAAAGAGGAGAGAGTTTCACAGAGAGAGAATGCAGAAGATCCCGCTTTAGTGTTCAGTGGAGTGTTAACTGGCTCATGTATGTAAGGGAACTACCCAAGTTTGCAAAAGAACCATACAAATGGATTAAAAGTAATGGGGCATGATGGTCACCCAAGGTCAGGAATAAATATCTGTTCCCACCAGCCGAAAAGGAAACTAATCAAATTGTTTTCAAGTAAATTAATTGCATCCCCAAACAAAGCTCAATAATTCTTATCATCAGAATACAAACATATGCACCACTAACAAGGTAAATTCACAATCTCTGGCAGCCAGTCAAAGATTACCAGCCATATGGAGAAGCAGGAAAATAGCACCCATGGTAATGAGAAAAAAATAAATTAATAAAAAATGACCCCAAACTGACACAGACGTTAGAAATGGCATACCAGGATATGACAATAATCACAAAACTGTATTCTACATGTTCAGAAAGTTAAGTATAAATATGGGAAATATGTAAAAAGCCCTAAATAGAGCTTCTAAAAAATGAAAACTATTTCTCAGTTGAAAAAAAAACACTGGTTGGTATTAATAGTAGATTAGATATTATAGAAGAAAAAATTAATGACCTATAAATATCATTAATCATTAGGAAAATGCAAATTAGAAACAGTGAAATGCCACTACACATCCATTAACATGGCTAAAAATTAAAAAGATTCTCTATACCAAGTTTTGGAGAGGATGTGAGGAAAATGGGACTCTCATACATTGATGGGATATGAAATGGTGCAGTCACTCTGGAAAACAGTTTGGCAGTCAATTGAAAAGTTAAGCATACCCTTATCCTATGGTCCAAGCATTCCACTCTTATGTATTTACTCAGGAGAAATGACAGCCTTTGTCCATACAAAGACTTGACATAATTTCTCATATCAACTTCATTAGTGACAGTGTCAAACTGGAAATACCCCTAATTCATGTTTATCAACAAGTGAATGAATAAACAGATTGTGGTATCATTGTACATTGGAATACTATTCTTGACATAAAAAGTATCATGGGTAAATGTCAAAAATTATTCGAGTGAAAGAATCCAGACAAAAATAAAAGAGTATATACTGTATGATTCTATTTATGTAAAACTCTTGGAAATTGAAAGCAGTCTGAAGTGACAGGAAGTAGAGTGATTACTGGGGAGGAGGGAGAGAGCGCAGAGAGTGGCAGGTGGGAAGCATGACAAAGGAGCATGCTTTGGGAATGATGGATGTCATGAACTGAACGTGCCCCCCACCCCAAATTCATATATTGAAATCCTAACCCCAATGTGATGGTATTAGGAGGTGGGCCCTTTGGGTGATAATTAGGTCATAGGATGGAGCCCTCATAAACAGGATCAGTGCCCTTATAGAAGAGACCCCAGGCAGCTCCCTGGCTCTCTACCATGTAAAGATACAAGAATTTGGCAATCTGCAACCCAGAAGAGGGCTCTCACCAGAGCTCAGCCAGGCTGACATCCTGATTTGCAGCCTCCAGAACCGTGGGAAATAAAATTCTATTGTTTATAAGAGCCACCCAGGCCATGGTACTTTGCTATGGCACTGTGAACTGACTAAGACAATGTCTGTGTTCTTTATCCCTAATATGTGATTGTTTTGTGAGTATATGAACATATCAAACACATTATCGTGTTTTACTTAACCTGCAATTTGTTCTGTATAGATCACACTTCGATAAAGCAGTTACAATTAAGTAAAAATGCGTTGGTGCTTGTTTTGAATGGAAATTATTTTCAGTTCTTTAAATTTAGCAAAACCCTGGTATAGTGACTTCCTGGTAAACATTAGATGTTTAAGCAGATCCTCCATATGTTAATTAGGCTGATGTTTCAGATTGATTCTGCCTCTATATGAAAATGCAGTGTTTTGTTTTGTGACATGAATACATGATGTTCTATAATCCTCACTGGTGAATTTACATAATAATTATTTCTTTCCAAATAGTCTACTCTACCAGGTAATTTACCTTCAGTTCCTAAATGAGTTAATAGTTTACAGAAATTTTTTTCAGACCGAAGTCACTTCATGAAAAAAAGAAAAGAGGCAACTGATTTCACGGTTATGTGGTTAAATGTGAATGTGTCATCACTGAAAATGAATACCTTTGACTCATCCTGTCAATGCAATATGACCTTGACTATTTTAACAATCTCTTTGTCTCTTGTTTTTCAATTCACCTCATACCTTCCATTATCTCTTCAACCTGTTCCAGACTTCTTGACTCATTCTTTAACTGAAATGGCTTTATCGAGGTTAACAATGAGCTGTATCCTAGCGAAGGTAGTAATTAGTTATCTGTCTTCATTTTAGTAGACCTGGGAGCTACTTTTGACTAGCTCCTCCTTGAAATATTCCCCGCTAAGTGACATGATGTTCTCATTTTTCTCCCCCTCTCTCCTTTTGCCTTCTTTCTTGACTTCTCTATCTGACATCTAAATGTTGAAGTATCCATCACCTACTCCTCTTATTTTCTCCATCTCTTCTCTTGGACAAGTTGAACTCATTTTATCCTGTTGCTTTCAACAGTTTTTTTGTGCCGATGGCTTCAAATTTTTATTTTATTGCATCCACTCATTTTTTTCTCCTCTAGGTAACTCTGCCTGTGGGAACTCCCAAGTGGTTTCAGCCACTTTCAAAGTTCACATGACGAGGCTTAACAAGGGAGAGAAGCCCTGCACTAGACCGTTTGAATGCTCAGCATTTTCATATTCATTACCTTTGCAGATGTCTCTCTCTAAAATGCTGCTATGTAGGCATTATAATCATTTCCTCGTTTTACAGATTAAGACACTAAGAACCAAAGACTAAGATTCATTGAGAATTACACACTTAATCGATAGGCAAGGTTTATGGAAAAACCCATATTTATACCACTAGACTGGGAACAATATGAAAACAGAGATTGTCTAACTCGTATCCTTAGCTTCAGGAAATAATATTTATTTCAATTTTTAAAATGTTATCAATCTACTTTCCTTCACTATATCTCACATCCTGCCTTATACTACAGATTTTTTAACACATCAGCAAATGTGTGAGGGAATCTTTCACTAACTCATTAAATACTTAGCTTTGAGAAAGTGATAATTTGTTAGATAGCAAAATGATTTTCTAGGTGCTAAGTCAGCAACTGAGGCCTAAATAGGTTAACGTGAGTTTACCTGCGATAAAAATAATAATTGTCTCTAACATTTATTGCACTTATTATTTGCTAGGCACTATCCCAGCAGACATGTGAATGTGAAAGCCTCACCACAGTCCTGGGAGGTAGGAGTTTATTTTACTAATGGGGAAACTGGGGCTGAGTTACTTGCCCAAAGTTGCAAAACTATTGATGAAGTCTTACCTCCAATTATGAAGTCCGAAAGACTTCATGAGCTTTTTAATATGAAAACAGCTAAGAACATAAGAAAGAAGACTTAAAACGTTTTACAAGTTCTGTCCTGGTTGGTGTGAGTATCATCCCATACACCAAAGTGTGGCGGGTTAGGTTCCCAATCGGGGCACATACCCAGGTTGTAGGTTTAATCTCTGTTTCGGTCGAGTTGCGCGAGGCAACTGATCAATGTCTCTCACGTCAATGTTCCTCTCTTTCTCTTCTTAAAATCAATTTTAAAATGTTTTTGTTTTTTTAAGTTTTACAAGTTCTGAGGAATAAATTTGCTAGTACAGAGTCATAACTATAGGATCTTGACAGGGCTTTTGAAAAAATATCTAACTCTTGCATTTTATAGATTGAAAAGAAAACTTTAGAGACTGAAAAGTCATTTGCCTTACCTTGCTTACACCATAGCTAATATGTACAAAATTAAGCCTGCCGCCACCAAAAAGCTAACCCTCCTACTGTGTTCTAGATTTCATCTCTTTCTTTTTTATAGTTTATGTATAAAAGGGTTTTAATTCCTCATTGGAAGCTGTTTTTATTTACTTTATTTTTATTTTTTTAATTAAATTTTATTGAGCTGACATTGGACAACATGAACATACAGATTTCATATGTGAATTTCTAAGTTAAAAAATCTGTGTATAGCACCATGTGGCCATCACCCAAAGTCAAATCTTTTCCTTTCCCCCAAAAACCCCCTCTGGCAACCACCACACTACTGTTTGTGTTCATAAGTTTGAGTTTTATGTCCCACATATGAGTGAAATCATATGGTTCTTAGCTCTTTCTGACTTATTTCACGTCGCATAATGTTCTCAAGGTCCATCCATGTTGTTATTGTTGACACTATTCCATCCTTTCTTATTTAATTTCTCAGAGATTCATTCATTGTTTAGTCCATTCTCCTCTCATCATCAGGCTACTCTTCTGTGCTGGATCTTTCCAACAGCATGACATATGCTCTAATAGTTCTCATCTTTAAAAGCCCCTCCAGCTATGGCTTCATTTCTATTTTTGTGACCCCCACCAATACCCAGAATTGCAAACCACTAGCCATAATTTTTTTATTGCTGAACCGAAAACTGAAGTGTACCCTTTAATTGCAAGACTGTGTTGTCCCTGCTAAACCCACAGGATGCATTTTCATGGACGTGCTTATCCATAGTCTCCCTCGTTCTGAGAAGTGGAGCCAGAGCATCTGCTTTGCCTCACATCACATTCTTCCGTCCTTAGATTTTGTACTTCAGACCAAGCTAAGTGTCTATAACATATAATACGTTTGCCATCAGAAGGCTGCAATTGGAATTCGTGCACCAGTGGGGTCCTTTGCCCTGGCCTGCGGGATTAGGCCAAAACCAGCTCTCTGACATCCCTTGAGGGGTCCCGAATTGCGAGAGATGCAGGCCTAGCAGAGGGACCACACTGGTGCACTGATTGGGGCCGGGGAGGGACATGGGAGGTTAGCTAGCTGGGGAGGGACTGCAGGAGGACTCTCTGACATCCCCTGAGGGGTCCCGAATTGCGAGAGATGCAGGCCAGGCAGAGGGACCACACTGGTGCACTGATCGGGCCGGGGAGGGACGTGGGAGGTTAGCTAGCTGGGGAGGGACTGCAGGAGGGCTCCAGGGCATGTCCAGCCCATCTCGCTCAGTCCCTATCAGCCAGACCCCAGCAGCAAGCTAACATACCTACCGGTCAGAGCGTCTGCTCCTGGTGGTCAGTGCACATCATAGCAAGCAGTTGAGCGGCCTTAGCATATCATTAGCATATTATGCTTTGATTGGTTGGATGAAAGACCAGACACTTAGCATATTAAGCTTTTATTATATAGGATAGGCACTTGATTTTCTAAAAAGTCACTTTGGAGCAAAACGGGTAAGAAATTATTTTTTAATAAATCAATAAAAAATTATACCTATTTTTTGTCAAAAAAAAAGAAGGCTGCAATTTAAAGACTTTCTCTTAGTTGTTCCACTTTGATGGTCTTTATATACCTCATAGGTACACTTGTTGAAATACATTTGAGACTGCTGCTTCCTGAACCCCCAGTTCTTCTTTAATCCATTCTGATCAAATTTCCACCCCCACCAATCCTCTGGCACTATTTTCACTACAGTTTCAAATACCTTCATTTTATCCGTACCATTAGGCATTTTTTTTTTTTGGCCAACGTATCAACAGCTTTTGATACCTTAGGGCACTCTCTGAAACTTTGTCTTCTTTCGGTGTTCCTTATACAAGGAATTTTCATTCTAGCTCTGCCACATTCTAGCTGGATCATTTGGCCAATTATATAACCTGTCTGAGACTTGATTTCCTAACTCTATAAAGAGATATTAAAATACCCTCTATTTTAGTCAGTTTCTCTAGAAAGTTTAGGTGTAGTTTACAGAAAAATATTTATTTCTCCATGTATAAATTGAATGCAGCAGGCAATTCAATTATGCATTGACTGTGTGTATCTGCAAGAAGATCAGAAAAAAATTGCTATAAATGTACGGTCATTGCATAGTGATACTGTATCACTAGTTTCTTAATAATAGCAGGTTCAGGTTCTGAAAAGTCCAATTCTGTTCACAATATAGACAAGAGCAGAGTTTATCTGAGAAAGGCAAGATGGTCCCCCAAATATACATTGATAAAAGTATATTTAACAAAGAAAACAATAGTCATAGCTGATAGAAACTACTACTTAGTCAAAGCTTACTCTTAAAATATGTGTATAAGCATCTTCCACTCTTGAGATAAAAGCAATTATAATTTGTAAATGGCCATCTTAGTTGGTTTTGAATATTCACCTTTTAATTACATTTAACACAAGGTTAATTGGAAAACTGCTCTCTTGATTCAACTTGAATGTTTATGTAATTATCCAATTCTTATCCATGGAATCAATATTAAGGAAGCAATTTGTTTGAATGTGGTGCTGATTTTATAATTGAAAAACGTGCTACTAAAATAACTATGTAAGTAATGTCATTTGGGGAAAATAAATCAACTTTTGGTTCAACCCACAAAGTATATAACTTATCCAAGGGTGAAGATGCTTGTCTGGACTTTCCTAATATACAAGTGTATTTTTCTAAAACGAAAACATTATCAAGCTGTTAACCCAAACAGGTGTCTATAGGAAATACAAATGCTTTAAGCATTACTTCATGGTGTATATGTGATAAAGAGACTTCTACACATGAAAAGCATGGTCTTAATTACCTCTTCAACAGGAACACATTGCCCTCCTGTAGTTCATACCAGCTGAGCCCACAGACTGGCTTTTTCCCATGAACTGGCTGTGGGTATTCTGTTGTCCAGGTGATCTGTGACCATTCTTAGATGGAACCACAATTGAAGTTACCACTCAGAGACCAGCACAAGCAGTCAGAGAGAGAATCCCCTCATGTTCCCATGAGTAATTATCTTTGGTTAAATTTTTCCTATGTTGTTTTGCTATATTTCATAACGGTTTTTTTCAAAATTGGAAGTGGCTTATGTAAACCTACAATCAAGTACTATGAAAATTATTTAGTTACACTACTAGCAAAAACTATAGCTAAATTATCTACTCATTTAATAATTTATATGCAAATGGAAAAGTCAACGAGCAATTATTTGCAATGTATTTACCATCTATGTGCTAGGCCAGTTGTTATAATGAATAGATGAATACTGTTATGAATAAAATTTACATCTAATTTAACATAATATGCAGGTGATGCAGGGTTACCTGAATCTATGTATTTGGAAACCATTGTTCTTACAATTTGAGGGCATCATTTACAATCCAGATAGCACTAAAAATTAAAGCTAGTTTGTTACCTTCAAATTTCTGCTGGGCTTTTAAAATAGCTGACTCTGTCATGGTTCATTATAAACATTTCATTTCAGAGGTTCAAAATCAAATAACTGCTTATTTTAAAATCTACCCACATTCAAAGAAAATACCTCTGAGTCATAAGATTACTTGGATAAAATATTTTTTTAGAAAAATTATTTATGAAAATGCCATAAAATGCTTATCACTGGTATAGAGGGAGAGTGAAAAGGCACATCTGAGGAGCTTTGTCCAACAAAAAATATTGGAGATTTTTTATGGTAAGCTAAAGGAGTCAAGTATAGAAAAACCCAATGCTAAAAAAGAAGTAAAATGCCCAGAATTAAAGAGTTCATGCCAAATTGGCCATCATCACATGAATCCATTTTATAAGCCAGATACTATTCTAATGAACAGAACAGACCTGTGAGGTAGGCATTGTTTTGCCTGTTTTGGGAGTAAGAGAAGAGAGACCAATTGATCTGTAGATCAAGATCACAGGGGCAAAATAATAGGACTTGGAACCAAACTGTATTTTTATACCAACCGCACATCATTTCTCAAATGCTGAGTGGCCGTTTTAAGGTTCCCTGAAGCACAGCTCAGTGTGTAGAAAGACCATGGAATCCCCTGCATGTCACTTTCTGTCCTTTAGGAGAGGACATGCACGTAATTCCTCATTATTATTTATGAGCTAAACTACCCCTTAATAAAAGTAGTCTGAATAAGTTTATTTCTGTTAGAAGCACTCTAAATATTAAATATATTTACAATATCATTGCAAGGACTAACATGAAATCTGGATAGAATAAAATATATTGAAAAGAGTAAAAATTATCTAAGCTGATGAATAATGCTTGCAATCAAGATTCTGAGACTTGAGAGACAAAATTATTGAAACGTAACATAGAAGCTATCATGTTAAAGCACAAAGTTAAATACAATAGTCAGTTTTATAATTACAGTGATTTTTTACATATTATCACGTGGTGTATCTTAGCTCCATCAGTAGAAATTTAAGTGAGCGGATTGCACAGAATGGCAGTTACCCAAAGAAACCGTAGTGTGTGATGGATAACTGTAGTAATGAGTATTAAAGAGGAACCTGAGATATAAAATGGTGGACATTTGATATTTTCTATAATGGTAACCCAGAAGTTTTTACTTTGGGGCAGCCTAACAAGGGGAATGTTCCAGAACATGGATAATTAATCTTATTGCATAGAGCAAACAAACTTGATTTAGGTGTTTCCAGGACAGAATGGTCCTGACTTTGATACAAACAAAAGTTGAAAAGACAATAAAGAGATCTAAAATGATGAGATGATTCAATAATACTGAAGCAAGTTGTAATCAAATGCATTTCTGAGTAATTAAAAAGATGGCCACCAGCCCTGGCCAGGGAGCTCAGTTGGTTGTAGCATCATCCATGCACCAAAATGTTGTGGGTTTGATTCCTGGTTAGGGCACATACCTAGGTTTCAGGCTTGAACCCGGGTTGGTCAGGGAGTATGCCAGAGGCAACCAATCAGTGCTCCTCTCTCTCTCTCTTCCCCTCTCTCTCAAAATCAGTGAAAACATATCCTTGAGTGTGTGTGGGGGGGAGGGGGGGAGGAAATTGCCACTAAATAGAGCATAGTCATTTGCAATAAGGTATATTCTAGTCTACAAACTGATGGTCTGAGGAAAATGCAAGGCATCTTTCAAAGGAGTATCAACAGTATAGCAAAACAAATAAAAGTTTATAATCTTTGCTGTGATTCTTATCAGGCTACCTAGTTTCTCCTTCCCATCTTGCCCTGAAATGCACCAAATTTGACCTAATTCTTGAAAAAACGAAAATCCTTGTAATCCCATGGGAGCCCATGAAGGCATCCTCAGGGAAATACACAGTTAACTAGACTGACATTTGTGCATAAAGATGTGTTGCCTATACGGGAACTAGGGACAAGGAAGCAGGAGAAGAAAAGTCAAACATTAGACCACTGATTTTCCATTGCCTACCTTTCCAAATCTCTGACCCCCGAAATACTTGTCATGCCTTGGTAAGATGCAAATGTGGGCACCAGCGGATAAGAAGTAGAGTCTGCAATTCAGCAGAATGCTCAAAGCCTTGTCTGCACATTTCCACTGTTTGAGTAACTTGTAATGAAGCAGAATTTTTAAAAAAAAATCAGGCTATTTTCAAGTCAGATTTGTCTTTGGTGTATTTCCCCAAGCTAAAATTTGTCAATCAAAACATATCTTAAACTTGCCAAAGCATAACTGTTTACATACATATATGCACATATACTCAAATTTTACTTGCTTGAAATAAGAGAGAGAGCTATTACATGCATATTAATATTCCTTTTCCAGGACAGCACAGAAAAAGCACATGTTGTGACATTGTATGAAATCCCCACCTTTTTTGTTTCTTTGCAATACAACTCATTAGCAAATACAAAATGTCCGCTTGACAGTAAGATATGAATGCTGGTACTTGCAGCAAATGTCAGCATCTCCTTTCCAAGCCTTTCCAATTTATTCACTCCCACTCAATACCCAGGGTTTTATGCTCGTATTTCCCAAACATGGCAACACACTAGAGTCACGTGTAGAGATTTTTGCAAGTACTGATGCCCTGGTCTCATCCCAGACTATTGGAATCAGAATGGCTGGGATGCAGCCTGGGGCCGAGAACCACTGTAGCCAAGTTTCAATCACACTTACAGGATCTTATTATCACTTACCATTGGCAGGTATTATCATTGCGACAGTTGCTAAAGCTCATGTTACACTTCACCGTGCTTCCCTGGCCAAGACAGCTCCTCTAGCTGGTTTGTGCCCCTTGGGACTTTTCACAGCATATCTTCTGATCTGTAGCCCCCAGTAGTTTTCTTGTTTCTGCTCACCTTGCCTCCCAGTGGGATCTTGTTCAACCTTCAAATCATATTTCTACAGAAAAAGGAACAACCATCTCCTGAGGCTATGGACTTATTATGGTGAGTCTAGAGAATAATCCCAGCCTTTTCTTATAATAATAATTATATACTAGTATATGTATGTATCTAAAACTCACAGAGATCAAAACTGAGCAGTGTAAGGCTTCAGTCTTCTTGAACAGAAATGGATGGATTGATCCTTTATTTCTTCAGTAAATATAGCACATGTTTCTTCAGATTCCATCTCATATTGGGTTAAAGGCTTAATATTAGAACTTAAATCAAGCTAAAACTAAAATGAAAATTTAGCACAACTTATTCTGCTGCAGAGATAACTCAATCCTCACAGCTCCCCTCTCTGTCCCTACTACCCCGCCCCATTGAAATGAAATGAATTCTGCCAGTGTTTTTTCTCGTATGGAAAAATCACAATAGATGCCAAGGAGGGAGAAAACAACACTCAAAACTTGACATACATTAATAACTTTTGTACTGTCAGGCTTGAAAGCAGTATCAATCTCAATCTTTCCACAATGGAACAAATTATTACTTTACCAAAGCTATCAATTTTGTGAGTTAGTGAAAAATTGCTCAGCACATATGCTGATGCGTAAAATAAATATATGTATTGTAAGGCAGGAAATGAGAAAATGGTGCAGAAAAGTCGATTTATAAAATTAGGTCGCTGCACCAGAGATAGTTATAAAGACTTCAATACAAAACGAAGAGCCCAACATGAGAACAAGGTTATTTATTGATGGATGCTAAGAGGAGAGCCGGAAAGATTGGGAGAAGAGAGATTAGTAATGGAGCTCTTAAAAAAATAGAGTTGGGGTGAAAAGAGATCAAGACTGGAAGGAAATTAACATTTCTTGAGGACCAAGTATATGCTGGTGTTTTTGATATGTCATCTTATTTTACCTGTGTTTCTGGACTGTACTGTAACCTCATTCAGGGAGGGATGGTTTCTGTTATTGCTTACCATCCAACCCCAGGGCACAGTATCGGTAGATGGTGGACACTCAATCAATGTTTGAATGAATAAATTAATAAGTGCATGCATGCACGAATGTCTATTCCTACCTGTGAACTAAAAAAAGAAAAAAAGAGATGTTTTAAAGCTCTTTTGTCCTGTGGGATATGATAAAAAGATAGCTGATGGAAAATGACTCTAAAATCAGATTTACTAGGCATCCTATATTTTTTCTCCCAATCAGGGTGAATCACCAACATTAACTACTATAATGACAAGAACATTCCACAGTAGCTGGAGATTATGGTACATTGGCATTATGCAAACAACAGCAACCCAGGACAGTGGTGTTATTGGGCAGTACAGTATAGAATTAAAAGTACTTTCAAATAGGATTAGTGGAGACATCCACCAAATGGTTTAGCAGAAAGGTATAGGGAAATCATGACAACAAAGACCAAGTCATGCATTTTAGGAACTGAAAGTCAATCCTAAGGCAAATCTTTATATTCCTTTACGTATTTTCTTTGGGTGTTTTCAGTCTCTCAGAGGGTTGCAAATGGGATTTTCCCTATGCTGCCCACCATGGAAACTGCTCATTAAAGCATGCTTTATTGCCTGCTCCTCTCTTCCTTGCCTTGCTTCCATACTTGTTCAGAGTACTTTCTGCATTTATTTCCAAAATAAAGTACTTGCTCACAAATTTTGTGTCAAAATCTGTTTTGTAAGACCCCCAAACAAAGACAATTAATAATGTGCTATTCTTAATCATTTTTATTAACTCAGTAAAGCATCTCTACAAAGTTTAACCCAGCACAGGGAAATTCAAGACTGTGCCTGACACATAGTAGATATTTAATAAAATGTGAATTGCCTTCTTTAACTTTTTGGTAACACTTTTCACTTAGATTAAATAAGATATATAGTTAAAGATGATTAAATATTGACTTTTGAATAGTCATTGGTGGTGATTTGTTTTGGCACTAATGCATACTTGTATTTCCAAATTAGGACCTAAATTATTGCATGTTTAAAAATTTCTCTTGTGATATTTCATGTTTCTTTTAATTATTTCCAATTTCTTTCTGTTGAAATGTTCTTATAAATGAAATTCAAGCATGCAAAATCTAGTGTAACTTTGAGTAGAACAGTGAGTAAAAAAACTGATGAAAACATTGTATCTACTGATATACTCTATCCATGGGAACTCTAGGCTTTTTACTAATGTAAGTTTCATTCTTAGAAATAACTAAAGTAAATAACTAAATACCCAATGGAGGCAGTGTACTCTCTGGCTTATTATTATCAGTTTTTTATCACTGGTAATTGCAAAATTTATACAGAATTTGGAATTATATAGAAATAGTATGGAAAAGCTAGCACTATTGCATTTAGTAGTTAGCATTTGAATAATTTTTATCAATAAGTAATTATTTTGATATATGCAATCTCCAGTGATTCTTACAATAATCCTGTAAGGTAGCGAGTGTTGTTATCATTTGTATCCCCAGTTTACAAAAGTAGAAGACTTCTGCTTAATCAGTATTTCCAAAGCAAATTACTCTGGCTAACTATGGGTATATCTTCTATACACACAAAATAGAATAAGAATAGAATAGCAATGTGTATGATCCTACTAAACATGTACATAATATCCTACGTAGCGGTTTTGTTGCACTGAGTTCTAAATTTAGTCTTGTGCCTGTCAGGGAAAAAAAGAATAAAAAACAGATTGCATGTTCACAGCTTTCCGGGTATCCTGAAACTAGAGTGGTTTATGTATGTCATTGCCTCATAAGTTGTTTGATAACTTTGTAAGTTGTAGAAAACTGATATTAATATAAGTTACTTCTGTCTATAGACATGCAAATAATTTTTTTTCCAGGTGTATTGATTTCCCTAACCTCTAAGAAGCCGGTTTTGCATCTATTAACAGATCATTTTAGCATTGCTTTTCGTGTCTTTTCTTTGGGTTCTCCTTTGAACAAGTTTTTAATGCCTTTGCTGAATCCCTCGTTCATTAATAATTTATCATCTTTGACACGTGTTCATTCTATATTTGTATGAGGGTCATGATTTTGCTCTTAATTTAAAAAATTACCTTATACTTACTGTTATTTCTTATTCCAATGAACTATTGTTTCCTCTGGATAACATCTAAATTGAGTTCACTGATGATGGTGAGGGAGGAGGCTGTGTACGTTGGATAGTCACTCAGTGGCATTTCACCATGGACAAATAGGACAAGTAACATTTTAGAAAGGTTGAATTAAATGAATGGTTTGCACCAAGGAATGGTATACTCACTCTACATCAGTAATTACAGTTTGAATAAAGAGAGTCCAATTATTTTGCCCTTTGCTTGCTTTTGAAGCAAAAAGAGTACCTTTGGCAATGCATGTATTGTATGTATGACAAGGTTGCTGTAATGACACAGAACTGATTTCATGAGAACAAGTGCGATTAAGTGGTTGATTGGCTCTTGATACAGTCTGTAATTTTGGATTCCACCTTAGCTACAGTCACAAAGCCAATCTCTTAAAAATACTGCTTTTATTACAGGACATTGGGTGCTTCACTTTCAATTTTATCTCAAGTGGAAGCTTGTTTCAATTCGTGTGTGTGTGTGTGTGTGTGTGTGTGTGTGTGTGTGTGTGTGTGTGTGTTTTATTCAAAACAAGGACAAGGAGCCCAGGTGATTCATTTTACTTTTCACCTCGTGTGTCACACTGTGGTGCATAAGCATCCTCCACCCTCCACTGTATGACACAGCCTCAGCTGCAGGCTGCTGGAATCCAGGCTTAATTGCTATCTGTTCAAGTGCCATTGAAAAAGATATGCTGAAGGTTCCGCATATGTGGCCGTAGCCTGCCATTTGCTAGTAAATGATTTTAGGCAATTAGGAGGAAGGTCAGAGGTTTTGCCTGAATCTTTTGTTTCTTGAAAATAAGCAGTGAAAATAATCACTATCCCAAGAGGCATATTTGGGGTGGTACACTCTGCTCGCCCTCACACTCAAGGTCATATACCATTAGCAGTTGTAAAATGTGGTAACAACTCCCCCTTTGACTGACTACTGCTGTCTTACCAATGATGCTCCTGACCCATTTTCCACTTTATTTATACGGGAGACGCTGAATTGCTAAGTCTCACTCACCTTCTGCAGCCCCCAGTGCCTGGTTAATCCCACTTCTAATCCTGCCTCAGAAAGAGACCTCACTCCAGACTGATTACTACCTCCCTAGTTCCTCTTTTGAGTCCTCCCATGAAAGTACATTGGGTGCTTCACTTTCAATTTACAGGACATTGGGTACTTCCCTCTTGCCCAGCAGAATTCCTGTGGAATGCACTCCCTTGTTGAGACTCAATAAATCTTATTTTATCAGACCATAGACTGATTCCTGGTCATCTGTGGCTAATTGGGGTTTAACAGCTATTAAGGTATAATATTCAAAAGACAAGAGCATGACTCTCATATAAATATAAACAGAACACATGTCAAAGATACTGAACTCAAGGGAAAGAATAAAGTTATAGGGAGGCAATTTAATAAATATGGTGGGACAGGAGGGCTAGGTTAATTACAAAACTGGTTAATGTCCACCCAGGACATAAACTGCAATCTCTACTAATAAAAATCTAAAAATTAATCCTCTGTCCCCAATAGTTGTAAAATAACACAGGCAATAAAATAGAAATCCCAGGAGTACGCTAGAAGAATGCTTAACAATATCTTCAGGTTTTTAAAGTTTCAAATAATTTCTCTTATAATACAAATTACAATGAACATAGATATATCAGTAGGTTCTTGTTAATCCTAAGGATATTTTTTGCATTGACTTAGAGAGAGTGGAAGGGGAGGAGGGGAGGGAGGGAGGGAGGGAGGGAGGGAGAGAGAGAGAAACTGATGTGAGAGAGACACATCCATTGGTTGCCTCCCACACCCCCACCTCCACCAGGGCCAGGAATTAAAACTGAAACTCAGGTAAGTGCCCTTGACCAGGAATCGGAATTAAACCTTCAACCCTTCCGTGTGTGGCCCAACGCTCTAATCACTGAGCCACAGTGGCCAGGGCACATCATTTTTAATTTTTTTTTTTTTTAGTAAACTAGAAAATTTGGATAAAATGAGGGAAAGTCTGTTTCTGCTAATATCCCAGAGTCAGCCCCACTCAGACTTTCTGGTCCTTGTAAGGCTAAACCCATAATGTCTGAATCTTTCCTGATAACTCTAAAGCAAGGTTGACAGCTAATAAACTGCCCCTATTTGCAAAAATACCAATCAGCATCTTTGTCTCCTGTTTTAAAGATAAATAAATGATCAGTCCTCACCAAATATTTTAAGAAATTGTTAGAATAAGAGAGAAATATAAATAAAAACATTTTTTTAATCAGGGGAAAATATAGTTAAACAAAAATCATGAAAGCTGAAAGTTGTCCTGAAAGAAAGGTTTATTAAGCCTTAAGCTGGCCAGCAAAAAGACCAGGTTCTGGGACATACAGTCTAAACCACCAGCAGGGCTGGATGGGAAGGCAAACATGCCCACCATCCTGATGATACCGTTGTAATAACTTGGTTGTTTTAAAAAATATATTTATTGTTGAAAGTATTATAGGTCCTCCTTTTCCCCCCATTAACCTCTTCCAGCCCACTTCCACCCCCCAAATGATTTTAGGCAGTTAGGAGGAAGGTCAGAGGTTTTGCCTGAATCTTTTGTTTCTTGAAAATAAGCAGTGAAAATAATCACTATCCCAAGAGGCATATTTGGGGTGGTGCACTCTGCTCGCCCTCACACTCAAGGTCATATACTATTAGCAGTTGTAAAATGTTGTAACAAAGAGTGAGATCATGTGATACTTATCTTTCTCTGACTGACTTGTTTCACTCAGCGTAATACTCTCCAGGCAAGGAGTAAAGGGAAGTCCAGGTAACATAAGCATGCCGTTTGTGCCAGGAAGCTGCATTTTCACATTCTCTAAGTGTGTTCCCCCCAGATCGATAGAGGAAGGAACTGGATACAAGTCCAGTGAGGTCTGGGTGCCACGGGAAAGGGCTTGGCTGTCAACCACACCTGGGAGCAATAGGTGTGGCCACTGCAAGGGTGTGAAACCTGAGATACTTAAACTCCTAAACAAGGGGAGATTTTTCTCTTGGCCCTCTTGTGATCCTGGCTCCCTTGTTGCAGGTGGTGTACTCTCACACGCTGCATTTGCCCACGTGGCCCACAGCCATGTGGAACACACACACACACACACACACACACACACGGCTAATGGATTGAAACTAGTCTGATTTTCTCCCAGACCCAACTCCACCATGGAGCAGAAACTCTGGACACTGGCTTTGCTTTTAGCTCTGCTGGATCCCCAGTTGCACATTTTCCAGGACTGGTTTAAGGGAAATGGGACTTTAGAAGGCAAGTGAGATCATGTGATACTTATCTTTCTCTGACTGACTTGTTTCACTCAGCGTAATACTCTCCAGGCAAGGAGTAAAGGGAAGTCCAGGTAACATAAGCATGCCGTTTGTGCCAGGAAGCTGCATTTTCACATTCTCCAGGTCTGTTCCCCGTAGATCGCTGGAGGAAGGAACTGGACGATAGACACAAGCCCAGTGAGGTCTGGGTGCCACGGGAAAGTGCTTGGCTATCAACCACACCTGGGAGCAATAGGTGTGGCCACTGCAAGGGTGTGAAACCTGAGATACTTAAACTCCTAAACAAGGGGAGATTTTTCTCTTGGCCCTCTTGTGATCCTGGCTCCCTTGTTGCAGGTGGTGTACTCTCACACGCTGCATTTGCCCACGTGGCCCACAGCCATGTGGAACACACACACACACACACACACACACACACACACACACGGCTAATGGATTGAAACTAGTCTGATTTTCTCCCAGACCCAACTCCACCATGGAGCAGAAACTCTGGACACTGGCTTTGCTTTTAGCTCTGCTGGATCCCCAGTTGCACATTTTCCAGGACTGGTTTAAGGGAAATGGGACTTTAGAAGGCAAGGGAGCCCTAGCTGGTTTGGCACAGTGGATAGAGCATCGGCCTGCGGACCCAAGGGTCCCGGGTTTGATTCCAGTCAAGGGCACATACCTTGGTTGCAGGCTCCTCCCAGTCTGGGTTGCAGGAGGCAACCAATCGATGTGTTTCTCTCACATCAATGTTTCTCTCTGTCTTTCCCTCTCTCTTCCACTTTCCCTAAAAATCAATGGAAAAATATCCTTGGGTGAGGATTAAAAAACATAATAAAATAAAATTGTGTGTTTTTTTTTAAAAGAGAAGGCAAGGGACATAATTATAGGCAAATAAAAACCACTCATTTTCCCATGCAAGTCTTAGGAAATTATTTCTCTCAAGATATCGTAAGAACTCCACTCCCACTAGCAATGGAGACATTTCACCCGTGAAATTCTCTGATAACACTGGGATTGATGGGGCTGGTTTATATACAATGGGTTTGGAGAAGAAAACTGAGTTATTTTTTAAAAATTTACTCTGGTCATAGATAAGGGGAGCAGGAAAAGGTGAAGTGTAGCTAGATCTGAGATAGGTTTATAGTCCACAAGGAAGAAGTATTTGCTACTTTTGGATTAGTGTGGGCAGCAGCCCAAAAGTTCCTGCATAAGCAGGAGGAGGTGGCATCTCATGGTTGGCTGTTCTCTCTAGATAAGGCTGAAATAGCAGCCTGGAAGTTGATTCAAAGTGTCAACATACATTCATGAATATGAGCACTATCTTGTGGTTTTGGCTACAGCTCTGTTAAGTGATTAACCTCCCTTGTCTCTCCTAATCTCACGCTGGCTGTAAATTAATTTAGAATGTTTCTCTTGTCAACATCTAACCTTAAGAAACAGACTATGTATTCTCAGAGAGAGTCATAACGATTCTGTACCATAAAGTACAAACAGGATACTAAGAAAAAGAAATAAAACAAGAAAGAGCTCCTGGACATTTAAAGTATATTGCCAAAACAAGATACAAAAGAAAAATTGAAGAGAAGGATATGAAATATCTAAGAATGTAGAACAAAAATTCAAAGGATGAATTAATGTACTTTTCCTGTCCCAGTTGGTGGGTGTCTGTTTTATTTAAAAAACAATTATGGCAAACAATTCAACATTAATTGGTGATTTCTGGGTCATATCCTTGAAGTGTTTGCAAATGGATATATATTTTGTCAATTGAAATACCCAGAATTGAATTGTATATTTGAAAGTTGCTAAGAGAGTAGATCTTAAAGGTTCTTACCACAAGGAAAAATTGTAACTATAAAACACACACACCTGGCAAGCACACACACACACACACACACACACACACCTGGCAAATCATTACCAAGTGGTGATTACTTACTCCTTGCATAAGTTCTGTCCCAGTTCTGTGTATGTGTGTGTGTGTGTGGGGGGGGGGGTTAAATATTAAAAAATAAAAGTTATAAGGCATCAGAAACCTCTAATCATAGGCATAATTTGTGATCTATGTAGCTCAGCTCTAAGTAGAAATCTCTTTTTCTAAACCAAAAAAATCACTTTCAGAAAAATTAAAACAGAAATATTTCCTACGCTTATCTTGTTTCACTCTGACTAGTCTTCTAAGCACTTGGAAGAACTCACACTGAGCATGAGACGTTGACAATGATGCTCTCTAGCCTTCAGGGTCTCTGACAATGATGAATGACAACTCTTTAAATAAATGAGCCTTGGCGTGCGTATTGCAGGCAGTCTTATTTGTCATGCCTGCAGCCTCTTTTATTCAAAAACAGCAAGAAGGCAGTGCATTAGGATATTTCTTTCCAACTCCACTGATATTTCTGAAAAGTCTTACATGGACAAGGACATGATGGTAAAATTGATACTAGAAGATAAAAATCCAGTGAAATGTCATCATTATCCGATGAGGCCAAGGGCTCACAAAACACGGCTGATAGATACCCAAAGCTTTTCACCACTCTCAAGACTGATACAAAGAGCTCGTAATCAGCATGCCGGGCTCATACATCTCTTGATCGCCATGACTCACAGATTACATTGAAATTAACAATGCTATGCAGTTGCTCAGCCATTGAAAGAACACAGCTGTAACCAACACAAAGGAATAAAAAGCAAAAGCACAGAAACGAGTGACCTGGGGATTCATGGCACATGTTTTTGGGTTTTCACTTTCAGTCTCTAGCACCCTTCTTACTGCTTTTCTTTAGTGGGCTGAGGGGTATTTTTCTTAGTACGTGGCACCCACAGCTGTATCTTCCTTTTGGAGGAGCCACAAATGGAGGTTCTGAGAAATTGCTAACTCTCTACTATCAGAGTGAATATTTGCTGACCCTCAGCAGTTATCTACAAAACTAAGCCAAAGTAAGGACCAGAGCCAACTTTTACAATTTTCATTTTGTTTCCTGAAAGTGTTCTATGTTTATTACATTCACTTAAAATATTACTAAATTTGGAAATTAGATAAGAGACAAATGCAGACAAACTCAACCCTTGAGAACTTAAATTTAAATGATCATTTGATTTGGGTCATTTCCAATAAACAGTTCTTTAGTGAAAAAAAAAATGATAATCTGAAGTCTAGTAAATCAGTATTATCAACTTTGGACCATTAAAATGTGATGCCTAAAGCCTGAGGATTAGATAATTCTATGAGAAACCAATGGAAAACAAACTCTTAACCCAAACAATGTCACTAGGGAAAAATGAAATACAAAATTCTATTGTATAAATAAATATAGGTGTATGTACACACTAAACCAATCTGTAGAATAGTTAAAACTGGGTTAAAAAATATCTTCTGCTCTGGCCAAGTGGCTCAGTTGGTTGGAGCGTCATCCCGTAGAACAAAAGATTGCGGGTTCCTATCCTGGTTAGGGCATGTACGGGAGGCAACAGATCAATGTTTCTATCTCACATTAATGTTTCTCTCACTCTCTCTTTCTTCCTCTCTCTCTACTAGTAAAATCAATAAAAACATATCCTTGGGTGAGGATGGAGATAGATAGATATATATATATCTTTTTTTTTTTCTGTGCCCAAAATAACAGTCACTGATTCTTGGGTGTGATTATACTAGTAAAGTGATACACACTTTTGGGGAGAAGAGTTGAATATCTTAGGAAAACAGTTTCTACTAAAGTAAAGTTTCAGATTTATTTTCCACAATTCTGTCTTCCAAGATAATTACTCAGGTTGTGTGTGTGTGTGTGTGTGTGTGTGTGTGTGTGTGTGTGTACAATGTATTCTGTTTGTGTATTTACAGCTTGTCATTACCCGGCTTCCTTGCCATACCTCTGAGATAATGTAGGTCAATTCCAGATCACCCCAATACAGTGTGTGTGTGTGTGTGTGTGTGTTTACAATGTATTCTGTTTGTGTTTTTACAGCTTGTCATCACCCAGCTTCCTTGCCATACCTCTGAGATAATGTGGGTCAATTCCAGACCACCCCAGTACAATGAGTATTGCAATTAAAGCAAATCATCTTTTTTGCTGGCGGAGGGTCTTGTTTTCAGTCTATAAAAAAGTGCAACATGAGGTGTGTAAAGCAAAATGCATCAAACAAGGTATGCCCGTGTGAGTCTACAGAAGCACTCATAGTGCAACTTCCTGTGATTCCCTTCACAAACCAGTACTTTCTATTTTCTTCCTGGTTAACAGCAAGATTCATAGCCATATAAATAAAATAATTAATTAGCAAAACTTTGCATTTTGTTCAATTCTCACATACTAAAAACCAAAACTCATCAGATTACAGTGATTACATAAGGTTTGTGTATCTACCACTATGGTTGATTGGATATCACTTTGGCAGATAAATCAGAGCTATTTGTGCTCCTGTTTTGTACAGTGTTCTTTAGGTAAACATTAGTATGAAACTATAAAAACTGAATCATATTTAGATGCATGTAATTTGCACATTTAGTAACAGATTTAATAAAATGCATTGCCATAAAAGAGTAGTTGAAATCAGGACCGTTTCAGAGATTCCCATATTTATCCCCTATTACTATGAGGAATCACGTAAACTACTATTTCTCAACCAGGTCCCCCTCTCAGAAATCCTGATGCAGTTAGTTTGGGGTATAGTTTGGGCATCAAGATTTTTTAAGGCTCCTCAGGTAAATCAAATATGAAGCAAAGTTTAGGAAGCACTGATATAAATAAGTCAATTTCAACGAGATGTCCTGGGCTTATCTTATGTCTATAGATGGCTTTTATTCCCATGATGATATAGTAATTTGAACAATTGTTCCCTTCCTCCTGGTACCGTGGTGTACATACTAGTAGAAAAAGGTAATGTTTTGTGTGGCTCACTGGGGATGAATAGAGAAGACTATGTCGCAGACATAACCAGCCTCGAAAGCTCAGCTGCCCACTGGAGCCAGGCCACTGGGTTGAAGGGCATCAGAGATCAGCATAAAGCACTCCAGTAGCCTATTTTTGCAACACAAAGATTGAGATACTCTGCCTTAATGACGCTAATATCTAGGTCAATGAATATCGAAAAGAAAGAAGTACCTATAAAAAAAGCTATTTTATTTTCTTTCCCTCCCCATAGAGTCTAGCTGAGTTTGGGGCTTGTTTAGCAAAGGTTGTTCATGGACGAGAATGGACCTGTGGTACTTAGGCAATCACAAGGTTCTGCATACAGGACACAGATTTATCCTTCATTCTGAACTCATAGGAGATATAACCCATTTTTTTTGCTCAAATCCAGAGTCATTCCAGTGCAAGTCCCACCAATATTATTCTGGGCCTTCTGACTCAAGCCTAGACAAGGTTAGGAATGATCCCTCCCTTTATCTTACCTTAAGGTTTACCATGAGGAAAATGTGAAGAACTTAATAATTGTCAGCACACGAACCCAATAATAATGGACTTAAGAGCTATAAAGTCATAGCAGTACAGAAAGGAACAAAAGCCGATTTTTATTAAATTATGCCTTTTTAATAGCAAAATAGAACATATAACATATGGGATGGGAATATAAAATAAGACAGAACAGGCTGGTTTTAATTATGCTTAATTAAAAACTGTACATATGGGACTATGACAAAGCAAAGCATATTTGGCTTCAATTATTTTTGCTGAAAACAGGTAGGATGGAATGTGGCTTTGAGAGTATGAAATTAAGTCATGAAAGAGGAGTGGTACTGAGGTAAATGTCATATTTTAAAACTTTTGCAGGTGGAAAAATTTAAATATACAAAGGTTTTATTTAGGAAGGGATTTCAAAACCAAACTTTACAGTTTCGAAGGAGTAACTTGTGGATCTTTCTCCCCAAGAAGCATTATTATGGCCAGTGGACACTTTTGCCTACACTGAAAGCTTAATTCAAGACAAAATTATATTAATCGAAAGAGGAAGAGGAGGAGGAGAGAAGAAAGAGGATCAGGAAAAGAAAGAACATTGAAAATTATTTACTTGTCTCACTTCAAAGAATATCAGCCATTAATGCATTTACACTATGGAGAAAGTACTAACTCTGAGGATTTATTTACAAAGTGTGTATTATAGTTTTAACCTAGTGAATTCAATGTAGAACAATATATCATGGTGTATTGGACTCCTTAAACAATGCTGGGCACATAGTAGGTATGTGGTTGAATATCTTCACCCTCTTTTATCTCAGTGTGTTTAAAGCTGAATTCAGTTTTTCTCTCTACACTAAAGCAGCCTCCTATTTTCACTCTCATTTCTTTATCCATTCTGTTTCCCCTGCTTCTCAGAGGTGTACATTTCTTTTACTTCTCACCATCAGCTCACTAGTTAGGACTTTGGTACACTGTAGTTATTACAATGTCTTCCTAGTTGATGTTTTCCTTTCACATGCCCTTATTTGGAAATAGAATGGTTGCAGATATAATTAGGTAAAAGGAGGCCATGCTGGAGTGGACTGAGCCCTCGATCCAATATGAATGGTGTCCTTATAAAAAGAAGGGGACAGAGGCAAAGAGACACAGAGAGAGGAATGGATATAAAGACACAGAGAGAAGGTGGGATGCAATGATGGAGGCAGAGATTGCATGATGCTGCCACAAACCAAGGAGCACGTGGGGCAGCCAGGAGCTGGGAGAGACAAGAAAGGATCCCCACTAGAGTCCTCAGAGGGAACATGGCCCTGTTAACACCTTAATTTCAGACTTCTAGCCTCCAGAATGGCAAGAGAATAAATTTCTGTTGTTTTAAGCCACCCAGTTGGTGGTACTTTGTTTCAACAGCTCCAGGAAAGTAATATAGACTCTGAATGGAGTCCTTTTGTAGAGGTTGCAACCAATGACATATTTAAAAGAGTCTATGACGAGTGCATCTAAGGCCCAGCGGTTCTCAACCTGTGGGTCACGACCCCTTTGGTGGTCGAATGACCCTTTCACAGGGGTCGCCTAAGACCATCCTGCATATCAGATATTTACATTACGATTCATAACAGTAGCAACATTACAGTTATGAAGTAGCAACGAAAATAATTTTATGGTTGGGTCACAACATGAGGAACTATATTTAAAGGGCCAGAAGGTTGAGAACCACTGACAGTGTGAGGAGTAGACCACGAAGGCTCATACCCATCTTCCTGGCACATCTCTTTTCTCCCAGCTATCACTGTGTCAACCAGCTCCATGCAGGTGTGCTCTTACAGCATCTTGCCTGCACATTATATACTTTCTGTCCTGGGCTCTTTTGTTGCTCAGATGGGGAACTGAAAGTGCCCACTCAGCCATGCAATACATGGTGTACCCGGAAATGCAAGGGAGTCAACACCCCCTTGGCAACCTTTGACCAATGGGAGATGAAAGCCAAGGGCTAATATTCCCAACTCCCAAGTCTAGGGAGGTACTTCTTAGTGCTTCTGCACAATCCAGAGGGCCCTCAGCTCAATAATGCACTCTTGAACTGTCTTTCTCTCCTCCCCTGTTTTGCTCCTTTCTGTTATCTTACTCTAGTTTCCTAGGATCTTTTCCCAAAGTAAAGTACCAATAAGCAAGCAGGTGTTGTTGTCAGAAAGAATCCAATGTAAAAGAGGTCTAGGGTTTTCCCCAAAAATTTGTGCCTGATTTTTTTTTCATTTCTGTAAAGCAAGCACTTAGCATAGTGCCTTGCACATAGTACATGTTTAGTAAATATATATTTGTTGAATGAATGAATGCACAAATAATGATTAAATAGAAATTATAAATCAACCAAAATTAGGAAGAGATACAAAGGGAAGGGTTAACAATGAGAAATATATCTAGGAAAGATTGTGATTGAATAATTTTATTTATAGACTAACTTCTCATTCATAAATGGAGACATGGAGAAAAGGATCCTCAAATATGTAAGAGTGCAAAATGTACACTTGCAGACATAATGTAGCCAAATTAAAAATAAAACATTAGACAGATTTGACCAAATGTCCTGTGGTTATAACAAACTGCACTAATTAATCATGGGATCCAACAAACCACACCATTTTTCATGTCACAATGTGGAGAGCAAAGGGCATTGTTTCAGAATTTGTTTCAATGACTTTTAAAGCAGATACTTTTTTTGAAAGAATTGTGTTTCTCATTATGGGGAACATCCATGTCATTGGACCTAAGAAATTACTTATGGAGCCTTTGGCTCATTTAAAGATTACAAATTTGATTATATCTTTCTGGTCAATATATTTTCCTGTTCTGTGAAATGTCAAGTCATATCTTCTCCACTTCTTTGGATCTTCTTGATGTCTCTTGGTCTGGGCAGACTGTCTTACTTCCCACTTCACAGAAAATTATAGGGGCCATTGGATGCATCCAATATATGATACCACCTCTACTGACCTATATGCACCTGGGCCAGCCCTTCTGCCATCTAGAGGTGTCTTCCCTACCTAGGAAAATCGTGCTTGCCATCATAAGAATGTACCTATCTCCTACCTTGTTCATCTTTTACTGGTACCTTTCCACTCCCCACCCGTATGCATTCTGCTCACTGGAACACATTGTCTTGTTCTTTTTTATCTGCAAACATGCCAAGCTCTTTTCTGTCTCAGAGACTTTCTAACTGTTCTTCCTTTGCCAGAAATAGTCTTCCTCATGCCTTTGCTCATTCAGAGCTCAACTTAAATGTCAACAATTGAGAGAAGCCTTCTGTGGCAACCATTTCAAAGTATGTCCCCTAAACATCCATATCCACTTTGACTCATTGATCTTAGTCCCTAAATTACTCTCAATTTTACCTATTTCTTGTTCTCTTTAATACCCTTATCCTAGCCAAAGTGGAACAAGTCATTATCACCTCCTTCTTTAACTACTATGAAAATGTCCTTAATAATTATAGCCTTGGGCAGGAGCTACCGTATACATAAGTGTGTATATATGCCAATAAAAATTATTTTAATGATTAAAAAAACTAATTTGATCCACTTCATTCTGACATTTAATATAGTTAATGTTTCCCCATCTGTTGCCTTAAGTTTAACTTCTCAGCTAATATTTTCTAAGCCTCTTAAGGAATGGCTCAGAGTAAGTTAATTGTGTTTCTGTCTAGTTATACCTTTGGGAGGAAATGAAAAGCTTGAATCTGTATTTCCTAATCTGTAATATCCTCTCTAATTCATGATACAAAATGACCCAAATCAACCAAATTAGCAGGAAACATGTAGGAGTTCAGCTTACGTGGCCCTTCTGTGATCGCCGTCGTTAAATCGCAGAACACATCCAATTTTAAACTAATCTAGAAGTGAGATGTATAGATGGTAAATAATCCTCTATTTCCTTTCAACGTGTTCCAGTGACAAATTCCATTTCAAACTGTTACAAGCTCTGAAATTAAATTTCATTATGAATAACTAAACACCGCTCTTCAGATTTCCTGGGAGGAATCACATTCTCTGCAGCACAAACACTTGGAATAATCAATTGGGAGTCAATTGGCAGAGTCCTTCAGATTTAATTTGTAGTTCTGAAGGGTCCTCCTACACGTAGCCATTACAGAGTGCGCTGCAGCCCCTCCTCGTCTCATTTTGGTGGGGAAAAAGCAGGATTTTATTTTACCTTATTTCAAACTGTGATAGATGAGTCTTCACTTGGTTTTTAAAAGATACTCATACAAGAGAGTTCCTATTTATTTCTACTATTTTTTAAAGTCAGTGTTGGAAACAATGACATGCATAACTTAAAAATTTTTGTTTGCTGTTTTTATTCTGGATTTCAGGGGTAGCCAATGTGGGAATGTTGTATAGAGAAGAGACCATGGCTTTTGTTTTGAGGAAAAAACTAGATCCCAACCACTTGGGATGTGGAGCCAATGAGTAAAATTCTCTGTCAGTTGCTTTATGTGTAAAATGGGTATATTAATATTTCTCAAAGTTGTGAGGAATAAATGGTACTATGCAGCTATAAAAGAGAAGGAATGCTTACCATTTGCAACAGCATGGATGGACCTGGAGAGTATTATGCTAAGGGAAATAAGCCAGTCTGAGAAAGACAAGTATCACATGATCTCACTCATATGTGGAATCTAATGAACAAACATCTGAAAATTAACAGTCAGAAGGAGTGCTTGGCAAACACTGGGAAAGGTAAGAGTCTGTGCTTACCTTGTGATTGAAACAAGGGTCTGTTGATATTGTTGCTCTGAAAGGTCTAAGCATAAGGTCCAAAGGCAAGAATCCTGACCTCAGAGGAGGCTCTGTGGTGACTGACTTCACATCTGACACCTGGGGTCTGCCAGGAGGGTGTTGCAGGACCAAGACACTTTAGCCTAAGTTTATCTGCAGTAACATCTCATACATCCTTGACAGTGTGAAATGCTCTGCTGCCATTAACTCTGATATGTGATGGTTAATCTCTGTCTAATAAAACTCCAGGGAAAGTGGACCTCTACGTAAGATGAAAGAAATCCTCTCTACACTCCGTTATACACATGAAACCACACTGCTCTCTTTATCACCGTTATTTTAATTAAAACAAAAATGAGTTATATTCTGTGTATTTATTTGTTTTACTTAATTACATATGTAAAACATTGATTCATTTTTATAAAAAATTTAAACTATGGAGAGTACAGAGCAAAAGTTTCCCTCCCAATCTCCTAATCCCACTGCCTTCTGAGAGGCAAACTTGGTAGCCGGTTTTGCATATAACCTTTCAGACCCTTTTCTGTATGTCTCTCGGTTTATTGTGTTTGGTTTGGGGTTTATTATTTAATACATTGCTATGTTTTGACCTCTAGGGGGCTTTTTTCTTAGTACATCTACTGTACATTTAAGTCTATCTTCAAACTTATTATAAAAATTACATCAAAATGTGTCCCATTTTTCTGAGATAATTTTTCTTTACTAAGCAAAGATCCAGATATAGCCAAAAATAAGAGAGAATAGTCTTTAGTATCTGAAAGATATATCCACGCTCTTTCTCTGTTGCTTAATATCTCCTTGAATTTGGTCAAATTACATATACTTATGTATACTTACTGTGATGAATGAGAATAAACAGAGGGACCCCATCCAGCATATTGTCTAGCACAAAGAAGGTACACAGCATATATTAGTTTCCTTCTCATAAAAAGAAATTCTGGGTGTTTCATCTTGAAGGGTATTTGCTGATTTCTGTTCTGAAAAAGCTGTATTTAATACCAGTCTTTGTAGGTGACACTCATCATGATTTCTGTTACTCAAATTGATAATCAGTGGACCTATTTGCAAAGAATAATGCAGAAAGGATATTCAAGTAGAATCTGCAGACATTTTGTAATTATTTCTGGTATTAAGTTTCTCATCATTCATAACTTGATGGCCATTTAAGACAGATACTGGGAGTCACAGGAAATCGCCATGATCCAAGGAGAATTATCAGGGTGTTTCATTAACAAGGAACAAATTGATGCCTCACAAAACGAGAAACCGACACTAGCTCAGGGTAATCTTAAATTAAACCTGGACGCATTGGGCCTTTTTTAAGTCTACTAAGCATTTTTAATTAGAAATAAATTCGAGCTTGAAAGAAAGAAAGGAAGAAAGAAAGAATGAATGAAAGAGAGAGAGAGAAAGAAAGAAAAGAAAGAAAGAAAGAAAGAAAGAAAGAAAGAAAGAAAGAAAGAAAGAAAGAAAGAAAAGAAAAGAAAGAAAGAAAGAAGAAAGAAAGAAAGAAAGAAAAGAAAGAAGAAAGAAGTTCTGTAAAGGTATTTTCAAGCAGACATGTTGGTGATAGTTGGCACAGATTTGATGATCCAAGCATTGTTGTGGGACAAATGAATGGAGCTGCAACTCATGTATAGCAGATATAAGGGCTCCTCAAATTCATATTGTTTGACTCCATTGGAATTGTCTTACGTCCATTGAATGCAAGCTCTCTGAGGGTAGGATACAGATTTGACCCAACTCTATACACCCCAGAATATACAGAGCCTTGCCCATAGTTTCATGTGATCAGCATACAAAGTATTTTTCAAATGAATGAATGAGATTGTCTTCCAACTGAAGCAACTGCCTCACTCCTCACCAAGAAGACTTGCATTTTTCCACCTCCTTCCTTCATAATTCCCATTACTGTATCTGATTATATTAAATCTTACTAAATTGAGAAATTCTAGGTACCTATCAAATGAGCAATACAAATTTGTTGAACAAATTGTTCATCTACTAGAAACTGAGGCTTCCGATCGCTGGAAATGATAGTATTCAAATTCAAAATTAATTCTGCAAAGCCTTACTTCTCATCTTTTCTCAAAATCCCATACTCACAGTGCGCTCCCCACTTCCATTCTAAATAGTTATTTACCACCATGCTACCTTCCCACGTCCCTGTTTTTCTTCCATTACATTGCCTCCTGGTTTGTTCTATGATTTAATAAGAATAATATCTATTATCTAATAGAAATAAATCATGTATAATTTCCATACTAATGGCTACCTTCCAGAAGTTAAGGGTCCCCACTGCATATTGGTTAAAATGTGACTTTTTCTACTTACATGCACAATCTGACTTCTATCTACCTGTCCAAGGTCATTTCAATCCATCTTTCCCTGTACTCACTAATCTTGGATCACTCTGATCTTCCTATTTTCAAACACTTGATTACTTAGGGGCCTCTGCATATGTAGTGTCCTCTGTTGCAGTGCACTTCATAATCTCTCTCCTTAAGATGGTTTCCTAAAATTATTTAGGTCTCATCTTAAATGGCATAGCCTCTAAAAATATTACCACCCTAACTCTACTCCCCGATTATTCCCTAACACTTATTTCTCATTGTTTTAGTCAAAGTTTTAAATTGCAGACATTACAATGTCTGTCTTTTTGTTTTGTCTCCATTAATTTTTTCAGTTTTTTGGAAGCAATTCTCATGTCTATTTCTTTTAATATTTGGATATGCAGCACCTAGGACAACTAGTGAAAGCTTTACCATATATTAATTGATACTCATAAGATAACATTGAATAAGTCAGTCAACAAAGGATGCTTGAATAAACTATTAACTTTTTTAGATTTGAATTTACAGTTGCTAGGAGACAATATTTGGAGGAGATTTTATAATGATCATAATAGAGATTTAGATGCTCTGAACTCCTGTGTATTATGACTTACATTAACAAATTATGCACTTAGTTCTCATTTTTCTATTAAGCAAAGTGTTAGTTTTATTGATAAAGACTGTATTTACATTTAACCTAAGGTGTTCACACCAGTCATCAGAAATCTAATCAACACTACTAGTGTTAAGAAACTAAACGACTGTCTGAGCCAACAAACTATTTCATTGTTAGGTATACAGTCTTTCCATGCCAAAAACATAGCAATTCCAGAACCTGGTATCATTCTTAAAGACATAGCTAATAGCTCACCTTTATTGCATTAAAGTAGAAAATTGTAAAATAGGACACTGACTTCATCAATATTTTAATGAATGTACCCAGAATATAAGGGCTTCAATTACATGCATTTATACTAAATTTGGGTATATCATAAATTAATAAATATTAATAAGAGAGTTTATCAAAGGCACAATGTTAAATTATCATGGGTAAAGAATTAGATTCCATTTCTTCAAAGATTCTTTCTTCTTGCCAAGAATTCTTAATTACTTTGAGCTCTGAAGCTCTCATCTGCATCAACATTTCCCTCGTGGCTTCCTATCTTGAATGTATCCTTTGAAATTACTTATTAAAAGATTGTTTATAGAAGAAGTAAAACACAGTCTCTATGACAGCATATTCAAATCTCAAGGATGTTTAATCACAAGATTTTTCTAAAACCCATAGATTTATAAGATACTATTATTGCTATAGATCAGCATAAGACTGGATTCTGCCATCATAAAAAGAAATGTCCCTAATTAGGAGATAACTTTTTTGCTCATTATTTCCAGAACTTGGAACTGTATATCACAAGACCCACGCTGGAACATACTTTGCTGGGAAAAAGGAAACAGGGTTCTAACAAACTCCCCTGGAAATAATGATTATGATGATAACAGTCAATACTTTCTGAGCCTTGCAGTGTGCTAGAGCTAGACAGTGTACTAACTAGTTTACATGCTTTGGTTACTTTCATCCCCACCACAGTTAAGTAGGAACAATCATTATCCCGATTTATGAATGAGACAAAAAGGCCTCGAGAGGTTAATACTTGCTCCACAGAGTCCCCCAGTCAAGTAAACAGTTCACTCCGCCAGTCTGTGACTCATGAGAGGTGCTGAAAGGTGTGGGAGGCAGAGAGGTGCCTCAAAACTCCCTCACTCAGCAAAAGGACAGAATCCTGAGGACACACAGCAGAAAGGAAGGAGCAGTTCCAAAGACAACGTGTTCTTCTAGAAGAAAAGATAAATGACAATGTATTGCTATGACAAAGGAACAGATAGATGGTGGACCTTAGATACGGAGAAACATCTCTCCTGGTTTATTTAGCACATGGAAAAAGCAAAGACAGAGAAGAAATGAAAAGGGAAGGGGTACATATACCCTGGTTCTATCCTACATTGAAATGAGTTCTGGGAAGCATCCTGATTGGAAATGGTAAGGGAAAAAAAGATTAAATGGAGGCAGAAGATGTTCAGAGACATGGATGTTCAGAGCTGTTCTTGATTTGGTGATTAAAAAATAATGACTACTTATTGTGCTATGCTTGAAGTTAATCATCATAAGTAATGCTGCCAATACTATTGCTGTCACCATTTGTAAATGATGAAACTGAGGCAGGAGAGAAGCCAGGTAACTTGCCCAAGTATGGATAGCTACTGATAGTAGGAATCAAACCCTGGGAGGCTGACATGGCAGCAGTCCGACCAATCACTGTGCTGTATCCTGTTAGATTGTAGGGGGTGAGATTCTAAAAAGCAACAAGGATAATTTCTTGTTATTTATTATTATTTTTTCGAAACATTTGCTTTATTTAACATCCTTCTCATGAACGTGCTCTGAAGACCACAACTACAGAAACCTCTTTCACATGGTTACACAAGATCCATAAGAATATTTAAACAAAAATGACTGAGGCAGTCATTAATACCATCATGATAATCTCTGTAATTTTCTTAACCTATACCTTTTTAACCTGTGGCTGACAGATATATAATGATTATACTTATTCATTGTCATCCATGGAAGATTACTTAATTATGCTATGGTCTACATTTTCACATTAATGAATGAAGAAAGATATTATGGCCAAATGAACAGCATTTCCCATAAGCTGCAAAGATAAGTAAAATAATCAAACGATTATTTCCTAATCACACTAGCAACCATGAATACGCCAAGGAGTAATAATCACCCTCTTCAGCTGGACATTTAATTTATTGTGGTGGCAGTAGAGAATGGAAGTCTCTGCAAAGATTCTCTGTGAAATAGCACATAAAGCATGGGCAGTAATTGTCTACAAGGAGTAGAATAGTGTAGTAAGAAAAGTTAAAGTGCAATTGAAATATTTAAGAAGAACTATTTGTGATTAAATGTATATGTAGCCCTAGCTGGATTTGCTCAGTGGTTAGAGTGTTGACCGGCAGACTGAAGGGTCTCAGGTTCCATTCCGGTCAAGGGTACATACCTCAGTTGCAGGCTCATTCCTGGCCCTGGTTGAGGCGCATGCGGGAGGCAACCAATTGATGTGTCTCTCTCACATCAATGTTTCCCTCTCCCTGTCTCTCCCCCTTCCTCTAAAAAATCAATGGAAAAAAATATCCTCTGGTGAGAATTAAAAAAAGTTAATATAGTAGTGCAATGAGTTATTTCTGATATTTTTATTTTAAATTTATTGGGATGACATTGGTTAATAAGATTTCTATAATACATGATCTGTATATTTCATTTTGTTTATATTTCTTGTTTTTGACTTGGGTAAATGAGCAATGCTTTTATTAAACTAGGAAGAAATTTTAATTCATCTTATTTTTCTTCTCATTTTTCAAGGTAGAACTAAAAGACCAAAGAGATGAAATATCTTGTCTGAGGTCACATAGGGAGGTTCCACTGTGAGACAGAAAGAGCAGAGATTCCTTCCAGCTTCAGGAGTCCATGTTCGAGGCTTAGCTCTATCAAAGTACTGACTGGAAGCTGGTGCTTATCTGTTGATCTCAGCTATGTCATATGAGAATTGAAATTCTGGTATCTATCTTAATAGAATTTAACATGAAGCTAATGGAGTTTAATGTTGAGGGTCCCTCACTCACATAGTCCCTCCCAGTGCTCTATACCTAATATTGTATTTAACTTTTAATAATTTGTTCCCCAGAGATGTATAAGCTTCACACAAAGGCTGGATTTGCCCTAGATCTGTTTTTACATGAGTAGTGTATAAACCTGGAATAAAACTTGAGAACTCCTGACATCCAAATCAGCGTTCATTCCCCTAGATGAAAGGAGTTTAGAGACAGCAAAGGCAGTTTTAGGGAAGGGGGCGGTCCATGGGAGAGGAAGACATATGTAATGGGCAGAGACAGCTCCAAGACGCCAGAATGTTTATCTCACATGCACAGAGGATGGAGGAATGTTACAAGAAAGGGGGAAGAAAAGGGGGGCGCACCAGGTGGGCTTTGAAACTTTGGAAATGATACCATGTAAAAAAAATTGGGGGGAAATTAGCCAATTAGGAGAGCATGGGGGGACATAAAATGGGGAAGGGGTCCAATTAGAAGGTAGCATATATAGGCAAAGATCTGCCAGCATTTAAAAACTCTTAAACAAAGAGGCTTCACTGGTTACCCACTTGGGAATCCCTCCCTATGAGGGAGTTTGTATATGCTTCCAATAAATTTCCACACTTTTTTTGTTTTGTTTAAAGTATTACATATGTCTCCTTTTTCCCCCGATTGACCGCCCCCCGGCCACTCCCACCCCCCAGGACAAGCTCCCACGGCCCCAGTGTTTGTGTCCATTGGTTATGCTAATATGCATGCATACAAGTCCTTTGGTTGATTTCTTAACCGCCCCCCTCCCCTGGACACAAAAGTTTGTCGCATGACATATTGCCAGATGTCGTAATGTTTCCCTCCACGTCCCGCGTGGTTCAGGGTTCAGTATCTGGAAGAGGAGCCGCACACAAATGAAATAGAAAAGACAAGAGATAATTTGGAAATATTGGGGGACCCCTGCCTTCTCTCTGAGGTTGGACGGTCTGTTCAGTGTTACCTTGTCACTGGATCTATTTTTGTTCATCAGTTTATATTGTTTATTATATCCCACATATGAGTGAAATCATATTTATCTTTCTCCGACTGGCTGATTTTGCTTATCATAATGCTCTCCAGTTCCATCCATGCTGTCACAAATGGTAAAAGTTCCTTCCTTTTTACCGCAGCGTAGTATTCCATTGTGTAGATGTACCACAGTTTTCTAATCCACTCATCTGCTGATGGGCACTTAGGCTGTTTCCAAATCTAAGCTCTGGTGAATTGTGCTGCTATGAACATATGGGGTGCATATATCCTTTCTGATTGGTGTTTCTGGTTTCTTGAGATATATTCCTAGAAGTGGAATCACTGGGTCAAATGGGAGTTCCATTTTGAACTTTTTGAGGAAACTCCATACTGTTCTCCACAGTGGCTGCACCAGTCTGCATTCCCACCAGCAGTGCACGAGGGTTCCTTTTTCTCCGCATCCTCGCCAGCACTTGTAGTTTGTTGATTTGTTGATGATAGCCATTCTGACAGGTGTGAGATGGTACCTCATTGTTGTTTTGATTTGCATCTCTTGGATGATTAGTGACTTTGAATATCTATATATATAAAAGGCTAAGTGACCAACTGTACATCTGCCCAACCATCTGACTGACCATCCGGCCAATACATATGAAGCACACTGGCAATTTAAAAGTAAACGGTGACTTGTGCATGCGCGATACATATAAAGCTCTCGCTGGCGCCAGTTGCATGCGTGTGTTTCAATCTGTTGTTGTTGATCATGAATTTGGTTGTTTTTGTTCACATTCATATTAAAATATTTATTTGAATTAATTTCCTTTCAATGTGCATGAATCTGTGCACCGGGCCACTAGTGTTTTCATATGTCTCTTGGCCTTCTGTATGTTCTCTTTCAAAAATTGTCTATTTAGTCTTTTGCCCATTTTTTTATTGGATTGTTTATCTTCCTTTCGTTAAGTTGTATGAGTTCCCTGTAAGTTCTGGAGATTAAATCCTTATCGGAGATGGCACTGGCAAATATGTTCTCCCATGCAGTGGGCTTTCTTGTTGTTTTGTTGATGGTTTCTTTTGCTGTGCAGAAGCTTTTTATTTTGGTGTAGTCCCATTTGTTTATTTTCTCACATTTGCACACTTTTACTTAAAGAAACCTTTTAGTCCACGAATTTATTCTTCAAACTTCATGCGACAAGAACCTGGGAGGAGAGTCCAAGCTCTCCCAATTCCGCATATCATAGACAACAATGAATGTCTATTTTCTCCTATCTCCTAATTGCTGGAATTCTCATGATCTCTTCTTTATCACCCCTATGTGTCACTGGATCACTGATGTCCAGGCACCACCACACAACACTCCCAGGTAATATGTGGGCTACGTTAACCTAAAAATAAAGGGCCTTTCAAATGACAGGTAACAAGCATTTATTTGAGCTCCAAAAATATAGCTATTTGGGAAGCATTAATTCAGGCAGAAACCCAAATAATGTTCCAATTAGGAAACAAAGACAATAGGCATTTATGAGAAAGGGAAGGGGAACAATTACATCAGTAGAAGGAAGGCATTTCTATTGGTGCAGATAAGCTAATATAGTGATGCTGATTCTGAACAATGTTTTTAGTTTTCAGCCCAGTAGCCATCACTCCAGTAGTCATAAAATCTGCTTTCTTGTTATTGCAAACAGCTACTTGGGAAACAGCATTGCTTTAGGCCCAGTCCAATGGTTATTTTTCCCTGTTTTAATATTCTAAAGATTTGATGCACGAGACCTGCAAGACAGTTCCTCTGGGATGACAGCTCTGGGTCCCTTTTAATGTGGCTCTGTTCATATTATTGTTGCATCTGTAAAAATAAACTCTTTCCTACCCTGAAAATATCTGCAGGTAAAATCAAAATATGTATCATTCTCTTAGTTACATTTTTTTATGTTAAAAGATTTTTAAAACCAACATGTAAATACTACAGAGTCTTAACTCCCATCTTTCCATAGTTTTCACATCTTACGAGAGGCTGTTTATTAACTCAAAAGGAATGAGGATAGCATTGTAGCTGCTGGGTGGGCTTCCACTTCCCACTCTGCTCCTGTATGGATCCGGTGACGGTAGTTGTACCCCATGCAGCCTGGCAGAAATAACTTGGGGAAATGAGATCACAGTCACTAAAACTGATTTACTTCAAAAATTTCTGTTCTGCAAACATATTTAGCCAAGGTTGTTAAAATGAAAAATGGAATTGCGGGCTATGTTAGTTTCATTTTCACAGTGCTTCCGTTGAATTCAACAACAGTTAAAATTTTATACCTTGAAAATATTTGCATATTTCACAAGCATATATTCAGCTCTGGGTGGCATAAAGCAGACTTTCTAGTTAATGAAGCATTTCAAATGCATTTATCTTCTCTAAAAGAAAGCAAAAGAAGAAGAAGGAGAAGGAGAAGAAGGAGAAGGAGGAGGAGGAGGAGAAGAAGAGCTGTTGACAGAAGAGCAGAGACAGATCCGGAAAGAATATAAACAGGCCCAGGTTGAGAAGAAACGAACCCAAGCGGAGGAGGAGGAGGAGAAGGAGAAGGAGAAGAAAGAAAGCAAAAAAAACCCACAACAACAAATAAAGTTGTCACTGAATTTTAATCATCATCAAGGATTCTTGTTCAATACAGTTTTTTTTTCCAAATGGTTAAATCCCCTTTCCCACAATGCCAATACAGTAAGAATACTAGTCTTAAAGTTTGTTAATTATTTATATCACTCAAATATGCTCATCTCCTAAATGATAATTTTCCAAGTATTAGAGCAGTTATTTTGGATTTTCTACTGCATATAAATTAGTCCATGAATAATTCAATTACAGTTGATTCAACTTCAAGGTAGTACTCATAAACAGTGAGAAGTTTTAAGTGCAAATGTTTAAAACTCCTGATACGGAAAAGATGGGTGCATAACTGATAAAAGCACCCTGAAGTCTGAAAGTGGAGTGTTAATGGGGACTTATAGTGGGGTGCTTACTGATTTTTTTTTTGGTGCCACTGAGAAACAGCCATATTATGATCCAAGATTCTCTCATTCTTAGCTCTCACCACTTGGGGTACAGAGGCTAAACTGCCATATCGCCCCAGACCCTCACCAATGATATCTTTAGGCCCTACTAAAAAGCAGGGGAACAAAACAAAAACAACCTTGTTTATCGCTGGGTAGATTTTTTTTCCCCCTTCAGTTTCAGCCACAAGCCATGTGACTAGAAGCCTGACCAGAATACAAACAATACACTTTTTTGTTGCCGGTGGAAATGGGTTCTGGTGGTGACGTGAGAGAAGCACATATGGGAGGATGAGGTGTGGTGCTAAGATTTCATTGAAGTTGGAGCAAACACAAAGGTCTGTCTCCAGGTGCCGGGAGTCTGTGTCTCATCCATGGCCAGGTGGTTCGGCTCCGCCCCCTGTGGAAGAAGCCCAGCCTTGTCCACATCTCACCCAGAAGGGCCGGGGCCAGAAATTCTGTGCATCAGCTCATTCCAGGCCAAAGCTTAGTCCAAGTTCAGTCTCTGTGGCTGGCTTCCCTCAGGACGGGGCTGCTTTGCTGTACGCAGGCACATGCTTGCAGCCACGCCTGGAATCCTAGGCCTGCATGGCTGCTACGGAGAGAGAGTGGGAATCAAGCTGTTACCCAGAGGCCTTCAATACAGTTTTTTTTTTCCAAATGGTTAAATCCCTTTTCCCATAATGCCAATACAGCAAGAATAGTCTTAAAGTTTGTTAATTATTTATATCATTTATATTTGTAAAGCGTTGATTTATATTATTTATATTATATATAAATTATATTATTTATACAGTGGGGCCTTGACTTACGAGTGTCCCGACTAACGAGTTTTTCGAGATACGAGCCGTCTCTAGGCCGATTTTTTGCTTTGAGTTGTGAGCTAAAATTCGGGTTATGAGCCAGCTTCAGATACCCCACTGCTAGTTGGCGCAGCGAATGTCACAGTGAACGCCACAACATCAGCCTGATTTGACATACGAGTAATTTGAGTTATGAGCTCCATCATGGAACGAATTAAACTCGTAAGTCAAGGCCCCACTGTATTTGTAAAGTGTTGATTATATTACCTCAGGCTTGGGAAAGGCAAAGGGCTCTTTCATACTAACCAATCTCTTTCCCAATTCTTGGCGGGCTTGTGCTGGACCCTCTCCCCCCCACAACCAGTCTTATCTTTATCCCAGGTGAGACACCTCCGCTTTATGGTTACAATCAGATTAGGCTATCTATGATTCTTCCTGGTGCTTACCAAGTGAAGTTAGGCTTCTATCTTCCCACAGAGCCTGGGAGACAGGGGCACTATGTTTATTATTTTCTTGATTTGGCAATACTTTAAAAAAAATTGAGGTGACATTGGTTAATAACATTATATAAGTTTCAGGTGTACAACACTGTAATTTGATAACAGTGTACACTATAGTGTGCTCACTACCAAAAGTCTAGGTTCCATCAGTCACCATATATTTGACCACCTGTACCCACTTCACCCTCCCCCACCATCCTTTCCCTCTGACAACCACCATTCTGTTGTTTGTACCTATGAGTTTACTTTTGTTTGTTCATTTGTTTCTTTTTTGTTTCATATTCCACAGATGAGTGAAATTGTATGGTTTTTGTCTTTTCCCATTTGACTTATTTCATTTAGCATAACATACGCAGGATCTATCCTTGTCACAGTGGCAATATTTCATCTTTTTTATGACTAGGTAGTTTTCCATTGTGTGTGCTTGTGTGTGTGTGTGTGTGTCTGTGTGTGTGTGTGTGTGTGAGTGTGTGTGTGTGTTACATCTTTACTCATTCATCCATTGATGGACACTTAGATTATTTCATATCACGACTTGTAAATAATGCTGCAATGAACATAGGGGTACATATATCTTTTCGAATTACTGTTTTTATATTCTTCATGTATATACCCAGAAGAGGAATTGCTGGATCATATTGTTCTTGGGGGGAACCTCCATACTGCTTTCCACGGTGGCTGTACCAGTTTACATTCCCACCATCAGTGTAAGAGGTTTGCCTTTCTCCGCATCCTCTCCAACACTTGTTACTTTTTAAAATCTTTTTCATAATAGCCATTCTAGTAGGTTTGAGGTGATATGTCATGGTGGTTTGGATTTGCATTTCCTTGATGATTGGTGATGGTAGCACCTTTTCATGTGCCTACTGGTCATCGGTGTGTCTTAAGGAATAGCTCCCTGTTCTTTCAGAAGGACATTCTTGGATTATGAAACTGCCTAGGGGCTGGGTGAAAATTTACATTTCAAAGGGACAAAGAAAGAATTTGTAAGTTTTCTGAAGTAAATAATTCATAGTTTATCTTCCAGTATTAGAAGCGCATCTGACTTACTAAGACTTATAGTATCCTAGCCACCTCTTGTCTTATCTGCATGATGGCATTGATACGATAGATTGATGTATAATGGATCTGAGGGACTCAGACAGTCTGAATCTCTTCAGACTGTATTATGAAAATGGGCAGGAAAGTTAACACAGTGCTGAAGCAAAAGCATAAATGAATGTGTTTGTGCCTGTCATGTAAATGCAAACTATTTTTGATCCTCTTACCTGACCAGAATAGGAAAGAATGCATTCACTAAATCAATGGCTGCATAATAAGGGAACACAAGGCTTTGTAAATCTGTCCTAGCAAGGACACTATGTCTAGCGGAGTCTATAGTGTAGACTGTAGTCATTCTCTAGGATCCATCCAGTTTTATAGGAGCCAGGCTGGCAAATGAAACAGAGATAAGATAGGGACCACCACCCCAGCTTCCTCTAGTCTAGGTTTTTAATGCTGAAATGCATCTCTGCACATCCACATCTGTGCATAATATAATGAGGAAGAAAATGACATATAGCAATTACAGAAAAAAGAAACAGTGAATTGCTGACTCACTCATCAGGGAGGTAGTGGAATCTAGGGGGAAAGGTGCAGGTCAGAAAGATCAAGATATTAATGTTTTAGCCACACGGCCTGATTACTGTCTATACCAACCATAAATTATTTCATTTTTTGAGTTTCAATTTTTTCTGCTTGCATATAAGCTTAGTAATATTTACCCTTAATGTGTAGTTTTGAAGACTATTCAATAAATAGATGAATATAGAATGTTTAACAGAAAATGTAAGCAATTCAGTAAGAATATATAGGGTTTATTTTATCTGCTTGTTTGTGTGAGCTCCTGAAAGAATGTTGTTAAAATCCCCCAGTCATGTGATTCTGGATATTTATTTTTCTCCTTGTAATCTGCCAGTCCGTGCTTTATATATTTTAAGGCTATGTTATTAGATACATGCAAATGCAGGGGAGTTTTATCTTTGTATTGAATTGAACTTTTATCATAATTAAATATCTCTCTAAGTTTCTTTATTATTCTCTACTGCTCTAAAGCCTACTATATATATAACTGGTTTGGCTCAGTGGATAGAGCGTTGGCCTGCTGACTGAAGGGTCCCATATATATATTATCTTCTCTATAGATAGACAATGAATGCCTGCTCTCTATCTAGTAATATTCCTTGCCTTACAGTCTACTTTGTCTGATATTATTATACTATACTGGCTGTCTTTGGTTAGTGTCTGTATGATAATTACTGACTATGGTAAGTTCAATAAAGGAAATAAGTGTCATTTGATGAGATGGGAGAGCAATTAGGGGCAAATTTATATAGGATTTTAAGGCATAACTCTAAGGAGGTAAGAGCTAGATAATAAGAAAGTATCCACCAATCAAAAATCCAAGGAAAGAGCATTTCCTATAGAAGGAAGAATAAATACAAAGAAATTTTTCATGGCAGTAAAGCATTAGTCCTAGTCCTGTAATAGGAATAAGGCCTGTTGGGGAAGAGATGTTAAGTACTAATGGCAGAATGGCTAGAGATGAGTGAGGTAGGAACAAGACTGTGCAGGACCATAGAAACCAGGATCAGCAAATAGTTTCTGTAAAGGCTCAGAGAGTAAATATTATAGGCTTTGCAGGCCAAAGTATTTCTGTCACAGTGACTCAATTTGCCATTTAGTACAAAAACAAGCATAGAAAATACATAAGTGAATGAGCATGACTGTGTTTCCATAAAACTATCTACAAAAGCAAGCAGTGGACCCAGTGTGGCTGCAGGCTAAGGTTCTCTAACAACCCCTGGTTAAACCTGGGTAACGATTTGTAATCATCTAAATGCACTGGGGAGTCTTTCCAGAGGTATTTTTGTTGCTGATGGTTTTTGTTTGCTTGTTTGATTGTTTAGTAAGAGAGCCTGTTTAGTAAAAGAGCCTGATATATATTTTAAATTGGTCACTCTGGCGCTATGTGGAGACTGGGTAGCAGGGGAACAAGAGTAGAAGCAAAAAGACAAGAGTTATTACAGTGCTGACTCAAGATGGAAGATCACTTGAATACAGTAGCTTAGAATGGACCTAAAAACCCAACATGTAAATTAATTAAAGGAAGGAAGGAACTTAGTGATGGATTGCATTTTAGAGATGAGGAAAATGCATAAATCAAAGATGACTCTTAGGTAGTGGCATTTAATAACATAGAGATGAGGAAAATGCATAAATCAAAGATGACTCTTAAAAAAAAAAAGATGACTCTTAGGTAGTGGCATTTAATAACAAAGAAAAATTGGAATTGAGCAAGATGGATTGTTTCAAAAATTCCATTTTGGATATGTTTTTTGTTTGAGAAACCTATTGGACATCCAATGGAGATGTCATATAGACACTTGGCTATGGGGCTCAGAGAAGAAATTTAGGATAAAAATATTAGGTTGAATCGAGAAATTGCTGATTTTCACCTGTTTTTCACTTATAATGATATCAGGTCCACTTGGTTCTGTCTAATGTACCTTTTATAATCAGGCAAGAAGGACGTTTAGGTGAGAGAAAATAATAACAAGTAAAGAAGATTGCCTGAGTCACAGCAACCTTTAAAGGTCAAAAGAGAGGAAATGCCAGCCAAGGAGACAGTGCAGGAGCAGCCAGTGAAGTCAGCACAAAACCTGGAGTGTCATGTAAGCCCAGAGAAGAGGGTGCTTCAAAGGAAACTACTTTGAGTGCTGCTGGAAGCTTGAATAATATGAGGAGCGAAGAACAGCCATTGAATTAGGCACTGAACAGCCATCGAATAGAGGTCATTGGCAAGAGAACTAGAGGAAACAAACAGTCTGGAATAAGTTAAAATATGAATAAGAGGTGGAAAAATTAACACAACGTATATCCACAATTGGTTTGAGATGTTTTACTGTGGTGTTCAGAAGCTATATAAGATGATGTGGGATTTATGATTGATTATTTGTTTTAAGATCAACGATACTAAAACATAGCTTAATGCCACTAGAAATCACCTATTAAAGAAAGTAACGTAGGTGATGCAAGGGTACCCAAGTGCCTGAAGGTGGGAAGTAGTTAAGTAGTTTAAAGTGTAGGCAACCTAGAGCGAGAGCAGGAAGTAGTATCCTTGCGTTATCCATTCTCTAAAGTCTGGATATCCATTCTTAATTTTCCAGCCCTGACAGATGACATTATATATGTCATCTATCAACAGAAGTCTGAAGCAGTCTATTTCCAATACAGAAAGTAAAAGAAAATTATTATTCTGAAAGAGACTAAAATAAGACCAGGGTGCACAGATTTTGAAATGTATTGCGAACTTTGCTCCTGTAAGTATTGGTTCCAAGATGAAATAATCAAAGAGTTCAATGTCTGCTGCTCAGTAAAGCTAGACAGGGAAGAATTACTCCACTTCTTTGAGACGTGAGTAAGAATGGATTGTTACTAAACGAAACAATATTTCAGTTGTGATAAAAGAGGGGAAGGAGAGGAATTAGAAGACAATTTGGGGGTTTTAGAATCCCATTTAGACCACTAACACAAGAATCTTCAGCTAAGACACACTGGTAGGACTGTAAAATTTTTTTTAAAAGTATTTAAATAATGTCATACACATTGATAAACATATCCTGCCCAAAATTTCACAAGAATTCTCCTCCCTACCCTAAGCCCTTCCATAGGACCCTGTGCCTGCTCAGCAATGAGGGTTAATGCTTGGCACAGCAGGCGACCTCTGATCTCACCTATCTTTACTGCACTTTTTCTCTCTGGTATCTTTCCTCTCAACCCACCACTGCAAGTTGAGCAGATTAACACTAAAGGAAGGAAAAATAGCTCTCCCTTTTGGATGTCTTCCAAACACCGCCCCTCAACTACAAAACTTCTCTAAAGGTCTGCCTCATGCCCTGGCTTAAAGCAGGCACACCTCCCTCAGAGAAACTCGAGTCTGGAGTGCTCAGGGGCAATGGCAGTGTACAGGAAGGGGATCTAACTTAGAGCTGGACGGATAGGAATGTGGCTGGAGAACTAAAAGGGAGTCCAGACTGACTGGAGCACAGATTATACGTAAAGACCAGAAGGTGATGTCAGGGCAAGGGAGGTCAATGAGAAATTGAGAATCTTAGGTAGGGAATCTGGTGCCAAATCGCCTGGTTTACAATCCCAATTTCTCTGTGAGAGCTTGAGCACATTATTCAGTCTTCTGTGCCTCAACTTACTCATCTGGAAAATGGGAGTAATCATGATATTTTCTTGCGAGGGCTATTTAGAGGATTAACTGAGTTAATAGATGAAACGTGCTCACCAAAGTGCCCGACCACAGGGACTGTTCAGTAAAAGTCAGCTGCCGCTGTTATTGGTGGAGAGCGGTATCTTATTTTGTTAGAAGGGAGTGCTGTAGCTGGTTCTCTGGGCAAATGTTTGCCTTTTGGGACTAAATATAACTATGCCTGATGTCATCAAAGCATAAAGGGTGCATACTGCAAGCTATTCCCAAATGGTCCATGACTCTTTTCAACAGAGAGTGGGAGGCTGAGTCACGGGAAATGCAACAGATGAAGGCCCTATAAAGGAAGTTCATTAGCATCCAGCTGGCCCCGCATCAGTAGAGGACACTGTCTGTATGCTTTATGACTGTACCTTGGCACTGTTTGAAAAGCTCACCAGTAGGATTTCTTCATTTCCTACTGCAAATCCCCTAGACCAGCTTCTGTTTGCTATACAATCCAATAAATACTTAAATTTTGCTACTTAGAAAATAAATGAATGGAAAGTTCTTAGATAATATAGATGGTTTAATAGAAATGAAATTTGGGCAGTTGGTACAAGTTGATGAATGTTAGTATAGAGAGGCAGGCATGGTATGTACCCTTTGCAGTAGCACTTGGATCTTTTGATTCCCAAGATGATCCAGTGACAAGAATTTCATTCTGAAATTTGTTCACTGTTAGGATTTGAATCTATGAATCGTGGCTAAGGCTTTTTAGAAAATGAATTTACATATAATAAGTAGGGATACCATACAAAATTTGATTCCATAGAAAATCCAGAAATCAGAAATTAGGCAGTTTTTTATATCAAATGAATCAAAATAGAAACTGATATAATATTTTGTTATATTCTCATCTTATTTGTTATTATAACTTAAAAAATTGATTTACTTCTTAAAATTATTCCAATTAACTTATTATAATAAAGCCCTCACTGAGTTTGTGTACTTGAAGTACTGAACTAGCATACCTAAACACTTACCTAGTGACAGGTAATGTCTCAAAAATGTGCTAGGAAGGGAGGAACATGAAAGGTAAACAAATATCTGTATACAAACTTCCCTGTTTCAATGGACTTTTATTGTTGTTGGGTGTTACTTTACCACCGGGATTACATCAGTCTGGCTGGTGCCACATGATTTCTCTGCCAGTGCCATCCTTCAAACAGAATGTCAGATAGAGGCTAATTTATAGTTCCATGAGGTATAAAACAAAGGAAAATCTTTCACTACTTCTCAATATCTGTTAGCTCCAAAGCACATGGCATTTTTAAAAATTGTATTTCAATAAAGGGTCATGCATGTGGCTTCCATCTTGGAATGTGAACTTGTCAACATTGCTGAGAGAAAACGGGGTTCAATGTCCTATATTACCATAAACATCTGCAAAAACACACTGAACGAAAGTGTGCACCATTGCCAGCTCTGATGAATAGTTGATGTGAATAAAAGGATTCAGTGGTGGGTCCTTGGCATTGTGCCTGCCTCTGAGAGAAAGAGGAGGAAAGGAAATGCTCACCTAAATCATCCATTTACGAGAATTTAAACAGACATCTAAAAAGAGCAGACTTGTCAAAGTACAGCCTCGACAAATTACCAGACTTTAATGTTGTAAAAGAAATATTTTGACATTAAAGGAGATTTATAAGATAAAAATTAGCTATGAGTTTATAAGTCCTTATGCATCATTTTCATCTTTTTCTAAATTGTTGTCAAGTCCTATGCAAGTCTCCTACCATCTCCACTATTGGTACCTCTGACTCATGTCTTCTTGACCCTCTGTTGAATCCACAGGAACAAAGGCTGGAGGGCTATCAGGCTTCCATGGCCCTGTGCATTAGGATGCAGGGGTCCTCAAACTTTTTAAACAGGGGGCCAGTTCACTGTCCCTCAGACCGTTGGAGGGCCGGACTATAGTTTAAAAAAAAACTATGAACAAATTCCTATGCACACTGCACATATCTTATTTTGAAGTAGAAAAACAAAATGGGAACAAATACAATATTTGTATTTGCATGTGGCCCGCGGGCCGTAGTTTGAGGACCCCTGAATTTTAGAGGGTCTTCTACTGCTCTGTACTTAAGAAATCTGTACCGCTTGGTGTTCTATGATTTCAATAACTCACAATTTCTAGAAATTACTCCAATCAAAGGGAGACCCAGCTTCCTGTCTGGTCTGACCATCCCTATCAACAACCGTCCACTTGTGCTGGAACGTCTTGGATACCTATTTCCAGTGCCTCCCAGCCTTTGACACCAAAGGAGCTCTGCTCACCGTCTGAGCCAGGGGGCTAGAATCCCATCCCTATCAACAACCGTCCACTTGTGCTGGAACGTATTGGATACCTATTTCACAGTGCCTCCCAGCCTTTGACACCAAAGGAGATCTGCTCACCGTCCGAGCCAGGGGGCTAGAATTTGTTCCTTCAACCTCTGTGCTAGGGGTCAGGATCCGATTTCAGTCTCCCTTCACTTTTATCTGGTTGATATCATAGGAAAATTCTCCCTTCCGTCTCTGGCTCTTCCTCCATCCCCACTTCACACGCGTGAAGCCAGGTACTCTTCTCCATCTTTCAGTCAAATGCCCTTCAAGCAGGAAGCCTGTGCAGCAGCGGTCGGGGACACTGTTGCCACAGCCCCTGGAACTGACTGTCAACGCTGTCCTCTTGCTGTAGGCTGTGGTAGGTGGCCAGCTCCCCTTTCTCCCTCTTCTCATTATCTCAGTTCTCTCTCAGTCCCTGTGTGCATGTGGCTGGCCCTGCACGCTCATTTATAGAAAGTCCCTATGAGATCCATTTTTTTTTCACAGTTGTAACCATGTGGGTGACTAAACTATATTTATGATTTAGCATAACTTTTTTAAAGTTCACATTCTCCATTAAGTTTATTATATATATATAATTGATTTCAGAGAGGAAGGTAGGAGAGAGAGAAATCTCAGTGATGAGCAGTGATGAGAGGGAATCATTGATTGGCTGTCTCCTGCATGCCCCACACCGTGGATTGAGCCCACAACCCAGGCATGTACCCTGAACAAGAATGGAACCATGACTTCCTGGTTTATAGGTCAGTGCTCAACCACTGAGCCACACCGGTTGGACCATAAGTTCATTGTAAGGATTGTATAATAGTATGTCCATTTAAAATAAACATTTGCATAACCATTTCCCTATTGCTAAGTCATAGATTATTCCCTTTCCTTATGTGGCTAACTAATGGTAGAGCACAAAATCTACAGTCAGACGCCTGCTGCACTGTGGGAAGTTACTCAAGCACTTTGCACCTTGGTTTCCTTATCTGTAAAATGAGAAGAGGGCGTGTGAGGATTAAATTAGTGTGTAAAGCATCTAAAATGTTCCTGTAACAGAAGAAGTACTATATGAGTGTTGGCTGGTGTGACTTTTTTTTCCACTTTTAATACATAGAAAATATTCAGTGAATACCTCCATAGATTTTTTGCTTTTAAAAACTTATTTTTTATGAGTATGATTATGGTGGAATACCTATTACATATTAAGCATCAAATATGTACCAGGCATTTCACTAGATATTTGCATTTATTATCCCCAATCCTCATAAATTCTCCACAAACATTTGTAGTGAGGTAATTGAGAATCTGAGCGCTTAAGTAACTTGCCAAACACTGAATGAATAGTAATTATATAAAGAATAATTAATTCTGTAGTAGGGGCTGCCATTTTTAAGGCAACCTCCACAGGTTCTTTTCAGATAAAATAACAAAAAAGTGATGTAAAACATTATCTTGCTACTGAGGAAAACTGTAGTCCCTTTTCTGACTCTTTAAATATGTCAGGGTATTTATACATGACAAAATAGAGACATATCTATTTTTCACCATGTAAAACAAAAATTTTCCTTCTTTAAAATTTTGGGTTTTATTTTATATTTTATATTGGATGAGAGAACTAAAAGTAAATTATCATTACTACCTTCTCTGTGTACCTTCAAAAATTTTCTACTTTAACAGGTTGGGGAATTTATTTATTTCATAGCTTCAACAGATTTGATGCATGGAGCAACCAAAGGTTTTGCTTTGGACAAATTGATCCCTAAGAATTACTGGCAAGTTTTCTTAGATAAACATCAAGATTCTGAAAATGAACGTATGTTGTCTGTGGACACACATGAAATGAGAACCTCATAGGACCTTAGAGCTGGCCAAAAATTACCTCCATGCCTCCTTCCTTTCCTCCTTCATTCCCTCCCTCC
>NW_005356017.1:399005-437757 GCF_000412655.1 Myotis brandtii | reverse complement strand
CCTCCCTCCCTTCCTTCCTTCCTTCCTTCCTTCCTTCCTTCCTTCCTTCCTTCCTTGTTCCTTCCTAAACATGTATTAAATGCCCACTATGTGCAAGTACTGCACTGGAATTTAAAAGGAAACAAGGTAAACAAGAAATAGTCTCACTTTTGATAAGACAGAAGTGAACCTACAGTTCAAGAAAGATGATGCGATTGTGTTATAATGGGAGCACTGCGGAAGGAAACCAAGCCCAGCCTTGGTTACAACCATGACCTTTGTTCATGGCTTGAAAGAATCACAAAGGAAGAGAAAGCTTCCGAACTACACTAGGGACTCCCACATTTATCCCCAAACAGTGAACTGTGTTATGAAATGAGAGCGCAAACTAAACAAAGTATAGACCCCCCCACACACACACTGCCTAGCAGTGCATATTTTCGTGGGGAATACATGTACATAAATGTCTACTGTACAATGTAGTGAATGATGATAAAGGCATATCCCAGTCTCAGTGATGTCACTGTTCCTCAATGTTTAGTAACTCACTTGGAAAAACTTCCTCATTTGCCAAATATCAATTCTTCATGAAGAACACATCTTTATTTTGTCTTCTGTTATCCAAATGTATGACAGAAAAGTTGGTTACCATCCCTCACTAACTTGAACACAACTCTATAGCTATAAATAGGGCAACACATTAATTTTAGAATTTAAGATTCTGGGAATGGAAACTAATATCTACACATTGTGACTCTACTGGGAATGATCATTTCAGATTTGGAACATGAAGACAGCTTGGATCTAAGTGAGATAGAATAATAATTTTGTATTCAAATTTTCTGTGCATTATATAAATAAATAGAAACATATATAAAATGTATATAAATATATATTTATATATAAATATTTAAAACTTAGCAGAGGAATTTGCCTAGGATGACTTACTTGGTCTCTCTATACTGAATCATTTCCATGGAATCACTTGTTAACATCAATGAATGAATGATTCTTTTGAGTATCTACAATGCTTACTGCATTCTTCCAAATATTCTGAGCAAATTCAAAGTCCAGGTTTTAATCTAACTTGAGAGATTATAAGTGTATTTGGAGTTAGGTATAGGTTATCAATCCTCTACTTCCTATGAGAGTGAGAACTGCAGTACACATACACATACACACACATATCTATATAATGTATCTGTAACATATATGGAGAGAGACAGGATATATATGTTTTTATATTTTAAATAATTTTAATTTATAGAAGTTGATTTTAGAAATATATCTGATCTATGAAATTGTGTCTATTTCTATACATGCTTTTTTCAACATCAGTGCCTAATAAAATGTTTATTCAATATTTTAGAATGAATCAATAAATAATTTTCTGACCAAATATCAACCCAAAGTGACAGCAATAAACCAAGTCACCTAGCCCATTTTAAAAAATATTATTGGAAATTGAAAACATTCTGGGAAAAATATGGAAGAATGTTTGGTAGACCCTTAATGTGCAATTTTGAAACTGAGCTTACTCCTGACATTATTGAAGCGACAAGCATGTGATTGCATAGGAAATCTTGCTTGCCTACAATGGAGATGGGGAAGACTTCATTATTTTACAAATGGTACAAAATTAACAAAGCAGGAAGACATTGCTATGTCACGACCAAAGCCCAAAAGAGAATCTCTTCTCCTAATGGACTTTCTTTTCTATTTCTCTGGGACTGTCCAAGGACACTAGTCTCACATTCCTTCATGGATATTATTTTTCAAATTTGCACTTGAAATATTGGGAGATTTAAAACCAGCCAGGAAAAAAACAACAAAACTTTTATTCCCAGCAGCATTTTAGTAGTTTATTCCTTGTTAAATATAGAAACCTATCTAAAAGAAAATCCATGGGTGGCTATATTTTATAATCTCAAAAGAGATTGCAACATTTTTTATAAGCAGCATTCTGACCTATCCTGAAATATGCTTAGACCTAATGAGAGTGCTGGCCTGTTTTTAGAGCTTACATTTCTGTCCATTTTGTTATTTGCAGATATTAAAGGAGGAAATAAACCTCTCATGAGTTAGCATGCTTTCGTAGGTGGCTGTACTGCTTCCCTGCATATCCCCCCTGAGCAGTTCAACCTTAATCTCTGGGCAGAGAACCAAGGTCTCGTGCTGTTGAGCAGCAACCTGAAGGTCTGATTAAAGAATGGTCTGACAGCCCGGCTGGTGTGGTTCAGTGGTTGAGCATTGACCTATGAACCAGGAGGTCATGGTTTGATTCCCGGATTGCATGCTCAGTCCCCAGTGGCGGGTGTGCAGGAGGCAGCTGATCAATGATCCTCTCTCATCACTGATGTTTCTATCTCTCTCTCCCTTCCCCCTTCCTCTCTAAAATCAATAAAAATACATTTAAGAAGAGAAAAGGTCTGACAGCTCCCATTGTGATTTCTATTCATTTCCCTTCAGCCTCCATGTTGGTGGATCTAGGTGAAAAAGCGTGATGGTGAAGAAGGAGTCTGTTTTGGGGGACACAGCAAAACATTATCGAATGATCAGAGGCCCAAGAGAAATACCATGAGGCATTGTTTCTCCTGCTCAGAAAATAAATGTGAACCTTGATTTAATGTAACAGGCAGTAGGAGTTTTTGGAGTAGAGGAGGCTGTGTTTACAAAAAAAGAACCTAGACTGCTTGATGATTACAAGGACTGGGAATTTAAATGAACTTTGCCACTATTGCCAGTTTCGGGAGAGAAAGACGTCCCCGGTGGAGCACAGATGGCGTGTTTGAACAAGAAGCTAATTATGCCAAGGGGTTAGTATGCCTGAGAGCACTGCCTATTGATCTGTGAGTAGGACGGCAAGAGAACTATGAATATTGATCCGGGAGTAGGACGCAGGAGAGCTAGCTAGGAAAGAATGCACAGCTCTCTCGAAAGTATCTGAGAGAATCAAAGCAACTTGCAGTACACATTTAATATTGGAATTACTTTAATTCCCCTGGTCTCTCCTATGCTCTGTCTTAAAATAACCAGAAGAAACCCCATCTGTTTAAAATGCTGCACACAAAATTAAAAACAGGGAACATTAGAAACCAGTGTTATTTAAGAAATATTTGCATGCAAAATTAAGAAAAAAAATATGCAGGAAGCACAGGAATAGCAAGAAAAGAAAATCCAAAAACAGTTAAGGCCAGATTTGCTTCAGGAGCAAAATTAATCTGTGATCCTCTAAGTGTGGCTTTCACAGGGCTCGGTTCCCTTAAATGACAGCCTCTATTTTGGGAAGTATGGGCCAGTTTTGAGTCTGCCTTCTCAGTACCTGATGGAGACTCAGAATACAAAAGGTAAAAAGAGCCTTTTTTATAACTCTACCATCTCTACCCAAATCTCTGACGTTTCCATGAAGCAATGTGAGGCTCTCTTTTTCTATCAACAAACCTTACATGGAGGGCATAAACTTTAATTGTATAAAATACTGGCTTTCTTGAAATTAAGGTTCCCTAAAGGTCATAAGCATTTTTAGATTTCTCACCGTTAGTTAATTAACATTCATTTAGCAATTATGGGTATATGGAGTAATATGAAATAAATTAAAAATGCAAGTTTTAATCACATATACAGTAAAATCTAAGGAGAAATCACCCCTGACCTAAAAAAATTAACCTTAAAAATTAATTTAATATTTAATCAGTTGCTGTAAAGTAATGATTGGCACATTTGAATTTAATTCTACCATCTTGCTGTTTGCTTTCTGTTTGTCTGATTGCTTTTTGTTTCTTTTTGTTTTTGCCTTCTTTTTGATGTATCAAGTTTTTCATTTTATTAATTCATTATAGCTAGATCAGATTGCTGGTTATACATTCTTTTATTACCTTTCTTTTGTAACCCTAGATAGTAATACATATATCCCTGACTTTTTAGAATCTATTACAAATGAATACTTTTACCCTTTTCCAACAGGGACATCAGTATATTTTTACTCAATTACTCTTCTCACTTTTTTGCGGTATTTTGTTAAGTACCTTAACTCTACATTTATTTAAACCCACAAGTCATTATTACTATGGTTTTATGGAGTTAATATCTTACATAATAAAAGGTTAATATGCAAATTGACCCTAACTTCGAATGACCGGTCATATGATGTGCACTGGCCACCAAGGGGCAGACGCTCAATGCAGAAGCTGCCCCCTGGTGGTCAGTGCACTCCCACAGGGGGAGTGCCGCTCAGCCACAAGCCAGGCTGATGGCTGTGAGTGCAGCGGCGGTGGCGGAAGCCTCTCCTGCCTCCCTGGCAGTGCTAAGGATGCCCTGGGCTGCCAGAGGGATGTCTGACTGCCAGCTTAGGCCCAATCCCCCGGGGAGCAGGCCTAAGCTGGCAGGTGGGCATCCCCCGAGGGCTCCCAGGCTGCCAGAGGGATGTCTGACTGCCAGCTTAGGCCCAATCCCCCAGGGAGCGGGCCTAAGCCAGCAGGTGGACATCCCTCGAGGGGTCCCAGACGGCGAGAGAGTGCAGGCTGGGATGAGGGATCTCCCAAGTGCATGACTTTTTGTGCACCGGGCCTCTAGTTTGTTTATATTTTCACACAGATTTATCCTTTATGGAGCTCTTCACACATTTAAATTTTGTGCCTATAACTAGAATGTGAGCCCTTATGTGACCTTTGTCTTCTTATAATATTACCCCTATCTGTCTCCTTAGTCTCATCACTAATGCCCTGAACAACTGAGGTTCCCACCATGTCAAACACTTATTCCCACCTCCTGGCTCATCATATGATTTTAACAGGCTAGCTACTATTTGGTGTCTGCAGATGTTACTCCTTTTCCTTTCCAACCCCATCTCTGTTGGTTTTCTAAGCTGTACTCTGTCTTCAAGATTATCTCAGATATCTCTTCCTCAAAAACAGGATGTTCCATGTCCTGGTCAGATCTTGATGGCATATTGCTCTGTGAGATGAATTTGACTGTCTGTGCACTGATTATAAATTTACAGGACTATCTGTCTACTAGACTATGGATTTTTTGATACCAGGACAACACTTTTTACCTCTGAATGTTCTGCCCTAAGATCTGTTCATGTTTCAGTGTTTTAGGGTGACTATAACAAAGTACTGCAATGAGGTGGCTTAAACAGACATTTATTGACCTACGGTTGTGGAGGCTGGAAGTTCAAAAACAAAGTGTTAGCAGGGTGGCTCATTCTAAGGGCTGTGAGGGAAGATCTATCTGTTCCATACCTTTCTACTTGGCTTGTGGAAGGTCATCTTCATGTTCACATGGTATTCCTTCTGTATGTATGATTTTCTTTCCAAATTACCCCTGTTTATAAGTAACCCAGTAATACTGGACTTGAGTCCACCCATAATTACCCCATTTTCGCTTGAAAAAGATCTTCTCCCCAAATAAGGTCACTTTCTGAAGTACTGAGGGTGAAGACTAGGAGGGACACAATTCAACCCATAAAAGCATGTAATAGGTATTTAATTGCTGCATGTAGAATGATTGGGGAATGAAGAATTTGTATCACTTTTGTGTACATAGAGTAGAGGTAATGATAATTTGCTGTATTTGGTGCCTATCATTTGTTTTATACATAAAGGTTCTAGATCTAGATAATATATGAATTGACAAAAAGATTAGAAAAATGAAATAGATGTTTAGACCCCTGTAATTATAGCTTCCACTGGGCCAACTTTCCCGACCCCTGTAATTATAAAAATGATTTTAGACCCTGACCAGGTAGCTCAGTTGGTTAGAGCATCATTCCGATACACCAAGGTTGCAGGTTCAATTTCTGGTCAGGGCACATGCAAGAAGCATCCAATGAATGTATAAATAAGTGGAACAACAGCTCTCTCTCTATCTATCTATCTATCTATCTATCTATCTTTCTCTTTTTCTCATTAATAAATTTAAAAAATGATTTTAAAGCTTTGTTATATATATAAACTAAAAAGTTGTATTTGTAACACTTTAATTACATTCATCATGCTGAGAAATGTTTAAAAGTAATTAGTAATCCTAGAAGTATTTCTCACTAAATATATTTTTCTAAACATTCAGAAATAAGCAATTTTTTAAAATACAAAAGTTTGAATATAGTCACCATGGGGAGCTATATGTCACTGTAATTAGTAACTTAAAGAGCAGATGTCAGTATTTGGAACATTATAAGCATTGATGGAAACTAAATTTATAAAACAAGAAAATCAGGAATAGCGGTGCAGTAAGAGTAACTTAGATTTGAAGAAATTCATTTAATTGACATTTATAGAACCTTTTACCCAACAACAGCATAGTGCACATTATTTACAAGTACACATAGAACAGTTGCCAAGATAGACCATATTCTGGGTCATCAAATAAGTCTCAAAAAATTCAGAAGAATTTAAAGTATGTTCTCTGATTACAATGAAATTAAATCCATAACAGAAACATTCCTAAAAATTTTCTAAATATTTGTAAATAACACCCTACAAAATTACTCATGAATGAAAAAAAAATAAAAAAGGAAATTGCAAAGTATTTAAACTGAAGATGAAAACACCAAACATCAAAAGTTATGCGGTGCTAATAAAGTGGTACAAAGGGGAAAATATATAGAACTAAATGTTTTTTTACAAAAAGAATGAAGTTCTCAAATTAATGACCTCAGCTTCCACCCTAAGAAATAAAAAAAAAGAACAAATTAAACCCAAAGTAAGCTGAAAAAAATAAAATTATAAAAGTCAGACTGAAAATCTAGGAAACAGGAAAAAAATCAATAGAGAAAATCAGTAAAAGCTAAAGCTAGTTCTTTGAGCAGATCAATAAGCTTGATAAACCTCTAAGTAGACTGATCAGATAATCAAAAGAGAGGGAAGACACAAATGCATCCAGTTTTCCAAACCTGTGAATTAAGAAAAGAATATCATTGGCAACTGGTCTTGCCCATCCTGACCTCTGTAGACAAGGTTTGAGCTTGCATTTTTCTATTGACCCCATCATATTCTCAACCACCTCTCTATTTATCGGACTCCTACCCTAGACAGAGCGTTGGCAGCCAGGTGCTGGAAAATATAAATGTGTAAAATACTCTAGATTGTATGAGGCATAACGGGTAGAATAAGAATAAGCGTGAGCAGAGCCAGCAAGCACCCCCTGGGCGTTCTCGGGGCACAGGCTGGTCGCCCCTCTGGAAGGAAAGACCTGCCAGACAGAGCAGAAGGCAGCAGCGGGACCTCTTTCCTGCCTGTCACCTCTCATTTGCTTTTTCTGACTATTCCTGAGATTATCTTATTTATTTATTTGAAAAACTAAATGTTTTATTTCGGCTTTTTTAGCATCTGTTCATATGTTTTGGTCACCTGTATTTCCTCTTCAAGGAATTGAATTTTTAGATTATTTGCCCATTTTTTAAATTGGTTTTGCTTCAAAAGAATCATAAAAATACATTGTATGATTGGAATTTTAACCCTTTGAGTGTAATATATGCATCACAAATATTTTTCCGAAGATCACATTTATCTTTTATTCGTTCTTATAGTGTGTTTTACTGTTATATATTTTAGTTACCTGCGTCATATGTTTCATTTTTCTTAGTTTCCCACTTAATAAAGAAAAAGGTACCTGAAATTTGACATATACAATCTACTAAATTTTCTTTTCACAGCCTATTGCTACTGTAAGCTTAAATTCTCTAATCCATCTGGAATATATTTTTATATATGATATGTGATAGGATCTCTGTTTTCTTCTAGATTAAATGCCAGTTATGCTACTACTTTTATTAAATAAACCATCATATTTCCCGCAAAATTGAAATGCCAACTTTGCTATACATTGAACTTCCATATATAGTTAAGAATATACTTTAGGACCCTATTCTTCCACCAATATTTGTGTTTATTCCAGGGCTGATACTATGCTGTTAAGCTTATAGTGAATTTTTAATGTGTTAATACTTAAGTTTCTCAATAATTTTTCAATTAATTTTCTTGGTTAGTTTAGATTTCCTAGGTATATAATTAAATCATCTGCAAATAAAAATTTTATTTCTCCTTTTCCAGTAATTAAAACTTTTAAAAAATCTTATTGCATTTTCTAGAATCACCTATTAAAACATAAGGATAATTTTGGGTATTCCTGTCTTATTCCTGATTTTAATGGAAATGGCTTTATCATTCATTCTGTGGTATAATATTTGCTTTTGGTTTTCGCAAACAGCCTTTATTATGTTTAAACATTTGCTTATATTCTTTATAATTCAGTATACAAATACATATATATGTATTGAAATTCACACAAAGGTATTGAGTAAAGCATTATAAATACATTAATCAACCAAATTATAAATATACTAATCAACCAAAAATAATCATGGGCGATATTATATTCTTAATATATTCAGCATTTTCATTTGCAATATCTTCTAAATTTTAGTGAGACCTTTGTACTATCAACTTATATAAGTATGAAATCTCTCTCCATAATTTGTAGCTGTATTTCATTATGTTAATAATTATTATATATTTTTTAATGTTGACTTAAATTTATATTCTAGGAATGAACCCTATATGGTCATATTAAATTAATCTCAACTTTTTGCTGAGTTTAATTTGTGAATATTAGAATTTTTACATATCTATAAGTGGATTTGATCCCTATTTTTTCCATACTAACTTTAACATATTTGTATTAGGTTTATGCTTTACAACAATTTTATTATTGTGTCTAAAGTAATTTTAATGCCAAAAGAAGTATAGTGTCTTTAAAGGTCAGGTCAAACTCAGCTTTAAAATCTGGCTTATACCTTTCTCAGATGGTGAATTTTCAATTATCTTTGTAAGTTTTTTAGTGGTGATTGATCCATTTAGATGCTCTGTTCCTTCTTGAGTCCCTTTTTTTTTGTAATGTTTTATTTGGAAATAATTTTTCTAGATCCTTACATTTTTGGCCATATATTCTTCTAAAGTTACAGAAAGTTGCAAAAATAATCCTTCACAATTCTAAAATTTCTTCTATATCTGTGATTACATGTTTTCTCAATCTGAATGGTGAAAAATTTTGCTTTCTCTCATATTTTCTTATCTGATTGCATTGTTTCAACTATTTGATTATACATTTCAAACTACCAGCTTTTAAATTCATTTATTCTTTCTACTACCTTTTGCTTGTTTTGACATTTCAGTCTGTGCAAGTGTTAAAATAATTACCTTTAGATTGACAATAACACTCTTAATCAAAGATTGGCTTTTAGACCTAAAATGTTGATGTGTCCCTAGAAAAGAAAAGATTAAAGGAAGCTGAAATATCCCAAAGAGGGCGATAAATGACTCAAAGGCACCTATAGGCCTGTTGGCTATGTGGACGCTCAGTACCTTTCTTGTAGCTGCCTATGATGTCATTAGATTGTTTCACTCAAGGAAAGTTGAAATTGAGCATAAACAAAGGAAATTTCTAGCCATTAGTAGTAAAAAGAAACACATACATGATGACTTTAGGCATGACTGAAGTAAAGTCAGAATCCCTTGCTCTAGAGCAGCGGTTCTCAACCTGTGGGTCGCGACCCCTTTGGGGGTCGAACGACCCTTTCACAGGGGTCGCCTAAGACCATCGGAAAACACATATATAATTACATATTGTTTTTGTGATTAATCACTATGCTTTAATTATGTTCAATTTGTAACAATGAAAATACATCCTGCATATCAGATATTTACATTACGATTCATAACAGTAGCAAAATTACAGTTATGAAGTAGCAAAGAAAATAATTTTATGGTTGGGGTCACCACAACATGAGGAACTGTATTAAAGGGTCTCGGCATTAGGAAGGTTGAGAACCACTGCTCTAGAGAATCTTATCTCTTTTTTCTCTTGCTTTACTCTCAGCAGTATTTTTACAGAATTCATTCTAACCATCACTACTATTTACATTAAACTTATGGCAACACTGTGATAATCTGGAAAAAATGCCCCACCCCAATGATATATTCACTTCTTAATCGCTGGAACCTGTGAATATAACCTTAGATGTCAAATGAGTAAATGCTACTTAGTTCAGAAACAGGGTCTTCACAGCTGTGACTAAGGATTTGAGATGAGATCATCTTGGGCCCTAAATGCTATCACAAGTGTTTTTATGAGAGAGAGGCAGATCTCTCTCTCTCTCTCTCTCTCTCTCTCTCACACACACACACACACACACACACACACCAGAAAGTGAAGAAAGAGGCAGAGGCTGAAGTGAGGCAACCACAAACCAAAGAACACCTGCAGGCAAGAAACAGATTCTCCCACTGGAGTGTAGACTCCTTGATTTCAGACTCTCGCCTTCAGAATTTTGAGAAAACAAATTTCTGTTGTTTTAAGCCACCAAGTGTGTGGTAATTTGTTATGTCAGCCCTAGGAAACTACTTACACTGCTTTATGTATTAAATTCAAACTCTTTTAAACATGTCCAGGAGAAACCTTTGGAGTCTATTATAGTCATTGTTATCATTTAGATTAGTAAGAAATGGAATTCCTGTTCAATTCACAAAGATTTGTTTAAAACAGTCATCTTTCAGCAAGACAAAAGGAAGTCCAAAGGCAAGCATTCAAAATTATGATTCAAATCCTGAATCCTAGGGTACTTCATCTCAACTGCATATTGATTATCAACCCACAGAGTCCATTTTTATTGAAATCCATTAATGGATGGACAGACATTGATGAGTCTCACCGATTTTAATTTATTTTATACATCCATGAGTTAAAGTAGTGACTGATTGGAGAGAACCCACAATTAAACAAAATCCCATCTTTTTGACCCCAGTCTCAGAAACCTAGCTCTCCTAAATATTTTCTCCTTAATCTGTCTCAGCTTTCTGTTTTCACTCCATGTTTCTGTCTTCTTCATCTTTCACCTGAGTTATAATTTCGTCTCTCCTCTGAATCTTTGACTCCTGACTCCTGTCTCCAAGATGCAGAGATAAGCTTTCTAACATAGACATCCCCAGCATGCCAACCCCCATCTATGAGGCCTAGAGCCAACTCTGACGGGCTAACAAGTGCTGATGACATGCACCTCTTCCCAGCAGAGTTTAGTGATTTCAATTTGGTAGTTTGAAATCAGGCAAAGCAGGAGTATTTACATCTGGAAATTGACAAATGCTACAAATCAGGCTTTTAAATAGATATATTTTTTATTGATTTCAGAAAGGAGGAGGGAGGGAGAGAGAGAAACATCATGAGAGAGAATCATTGATCGGCTGCCTCCTGCATGCCCTCTCCTAGGGATCGAGCCCACAACCCCGGGCATGTGCCCTAACTAGGAATCAAACTGTGACTTCTTGGTCCATAGGTCTACATACACTCAACCACTGAGCCACACCATCTGGGCCAGGCTTTTTTCTTTTATTTGGAGAGCAACTTTACCAGCATAATGCCTATATTTTCAAAGTTTGGTATTTCCCATTGCCTGAAGTTCAAGCTCTGTAGTATGTAATCTGGCCTCAACCTTCCTTCCTTGCTCCATATCCCTCTCTTTTCCATGATCTTTATATCATAATTTCCAGCCACACAAAGCTGCTCACGGCTCCCACGTTATACTAAATTATTTCCACATCTGTAACCTAGAATGTGCCTGTCTCAATACCAAGAATCCTGTTTCTCAAGAGCCCAATCTACTTTGCTGAAAGTCAATAATTATGAATGCTCTTTCTGTCAAGTCTTCCCCAAAACTCCCTACTCTGTGCCTACTCTGGGCTCCAATACCAGTATTTACCCTTCCCATGACATTGAACAACTATCTCATAAACATTTATTGAGTGCCCTCTAGGCAATGGCAATATAGTATCATCTGTTATAAATTTGTTGTAAGTTTCTTCTATGCAAAGATTGTTTATTTATCATTTTGATTCCCCAGATTGACCCTCCATGCTAAGTATAGAACTCTATCCATTATATTTGTGATATGCAATAAAAGTTTGTTGAATTTACTAAAAATGCCTTATGTTTCCAGTACAATTCAACATCTTATTTAATAATTTAATGTTTAACAGTGTCGCTGGTAGTGAGGCTGGAATGAACACCATATATATATGTATATATATAACAAAATAGAAGAAAATATCTACATTATGGCCCATTTGTCTTCAAGGACGGAGGAGTACTTCTGGTTAGTTAATTCCTTGTTCTCAGATTAATTTGTAACCTGCCATTATAACATTATGTGACTATATGCTGTGAACCTCTGTTGAGGACAATAAGACTACTTTTAGGAGCAGGTTTGAGAATCCATGGTTTTGCCTGGGTTTGGAGGATATTAACTGTGCTAGATCCCACATCTTTCCTATGACTCATTCCTCACAGCAGGCAGGAAGAATGACTATTTCTATTCCTAAATTCCCAAAGAGGAAAGTAAGGCAAAAGAAGACTGCGGTTTGTTCACATTTAGCATGAAATGTGATCACATAGGCACCAACACAAGGCAACCAGACAGCATTTTAATTGCTCATCTAACCTCCAGAAAGAGTCACCATCTGTTGAAATTCTGAAGATTAAAAGATATAAAACCTGACAGAAAACTGAAAACCTGTAATAAGCCATAGAGCCAAGTCACAAATCTTAGAAAACATCCATAGTAAAATGTAATTGATCTGCAAATAAGAAAAGAATAACAGCACCGTTTAAAAGAGAAGGCCGAGAAGCATTTATATGGGGATAGAAGACAAAATGAAATAGTGTTTTAACCTTTGAAAGATAGTCCATATTGAAAGCCTTATTATCTGTGGACTAGATAATGCCCCTCCCATCTTCCCCCAAATCAAACCTTGTCCCTGAACAACCTGTATTTTTATCAAGGAGATGAATTTCAATCAAATTATCTAGGGCTAGATGGCATTTGGCCATTGTCACAGGCATGCTGTTCACTTCTGGAAAGGTCAAAGTTTTGCCACAGACCTGTTGTTAATTTAATATATATTTTTAGAATCTCATTTTTAAGGAAAATGTTAAAATCTAAAACCGAACTTTTAGTCCCTCGTGTACTTCCAGGTGCATGACATAGTTGTCAAAGTGTTTAAAGTGTACTAGTGAAACAGATACTAATGTGTTGACCTTATCGCAAAGCTTTTTTTTCTCTCCCTGGAATCATGATTGATTATACAGTAATTAGATGTAGGTGAAATTTCAACTGAACCCTTGCTTTATCTATAATTGCCACTCAATAAATATTTGCCAATAGTAGTAGCTAATGCTCATTGCAGCAGTGTAAGAGTTTTATGTTACTAATTCCTTTAATTCTCATCACAGCCCTATGAGGTTAGTACCATCATCAACCCATTTCATATTTGAGGAAACTAAGGCATCAAGATGTGTTACACACACATATATATATATACACACACACTCAGCATCAGAGCTGGTGAATATTAAATCTAGAATTCCACCCTAGACAGTCTGGAATTCTTAACCACCATTTTAAACCTCAGGGGAAAAAAGTTCTGATGAATTTTTAATATTACATAATGTGTATTAAAAACCCACATGCAGTGGAACTTTCCAGCTGAAGTTTATTATTTTTGTCAGCAATTGGGTGATGGCATGCACAATGTTCTCAAATAAACTAGACATACTGATTTTGTATAATTATGAAATGCCTACTGTGTGCCAGGCACTGTGTCCTGCTGCTTGAATCTGAAAATTAATCAGGCATGACCCTGCCCTCCAGAATGTTAGCATTGGAGAGGGCAGATACATAAACAAAGCACAGCTTTATGGTGTAGGAATCCACGTGAAGATAAAGGCACCATGTCACCCAGGCAGGAGAGACCAGGGAAGGAAGCTAAGAGTAGGTGACGCATGGATTGAGACTGTCCATGTCCTAATCTCTGCATGTGTGAATATGTTACCTTTCACGGAAAAATGTACTTGACATATGTGATTAAATTAAGGGTCGTGGGATGGGGAGATTACCCTGAAATATCCAGGTGGGTCCCAGGTAATCACAGAGGTATTCATAGTAAGAGGGAGGCAGGAGCAAGAGGAGTAGATGTGAAGGTAAAAGCAGATGTCAGTGGTATGACTGTTGGCTTTGAAGATGAAAGGGGGCCACAAGTCAGAGAACTAGACACTGCAAGAGGCAAGGACCAGATTCCTCCCTGGATCCTCCAGAAGGAATGCAATGCTGCCACCTCTTTATTTTAGCCCATAAGACCCATTTTTGGACTTTTGACCTCCAGAATTATAAAATAATAAATGTGTGTTGTCTTAACCCATGAAATTTGTGGAAATTTGTTACAGGAGCAACAGGGAAACCAGTAGAGATACCCGTTAGGCTCCAGGTCATCTCTGGTCACTCATACAAAGGTTTCTTATTCTCTTATTCTCTTACTAGTGGCCTGTTGCATGAAGATTCATGCAATAGGCCTTCCTTCCCCTGGCTGCCGGCACCAGTTTTGCAGTTTCTCTTATGCCTTTGAAATAAAAGATGGAAGTTAAGGAAGATTACAGGAAAGTGGGAGAGAACAAGGTGGGGATTGGATTACAAGATTATGAGCTCTCTTGAGGGTGGTTACACCTTGGAGGGGTCTTCTGGCATTTCAAAGGGTGTTAACCTAGATGCACAAGAACAATGGGCAGAGCTCTTACAAACTTTTCTTCACTAAGGAGGTTATAGGCCTGGGGCAGGACTACCCACCATGACCTGCACAGTTAGGAATTTGTAATTTATTACAGCACTGCTTTTTCACCCACAATATATTCACATATTCAGAGTTATCTTAAAAATTTTGAAAAGATAAAGGTTATGGCAAATTGCTAAGTATATGTAATACTTCAATATATATGTACTAGAGGCCTGGTGCACAAATTCATGCACAGGTGGGGTCCCTCGGGGTGGCCTGTGGGGATCAGGCCAATGCTGCCTGCTGCTCCTGCCTGCAGCTCCTGCTCATCCCAGTCCCGCTGCACCTGCCACAGGCTCGCGCCTAGTCAGTCCTGATTGGGAGAGGCTTGCACTGCCACAGCAGCACTCATCCCGTGAGCCCTGCCTCTGGCGCCCATCCCAAGGGGTAGAGGGGGAGGGGGTGGGATGCAATCAGCCCTCTGGCGGGCAGTGGGATGCCCTTGCTGGCCTGGGATCTGGATCCGTCCTGCTGATGCTCACGCTGGTCATCAGGAGCCACCTGGCAGCCACTTTTATACCATTTCTTTTTTGCAGAGCTTTTGGGGAAGGGAAGCAGTCATGGTTCCTGAGGTCGATCAGGAGCCACCTGGCAGCCACTTTTATATCATTTCTTTTTTGTGGAGCTTCTAGGGAGGGGAAGCAGCCACAGTGCCTGAGGCTGACTTCCAGGAGACCGGTGGCACTGTCAGGATTGTGCTGGTGGCACCGGTCCATCAGTGCCTGGCCTGTTCTCCAGAGATTGGACCTGCAGGACTACTGAGGGAGTGAGTGGCTGCCGCAGGGCTGGTGGGCCGCTGGGATGGATCTGTCAGCTGAGTGGTGCTCCCACAGTGGGAGCGCACTGATTACCAGGGGGCAGCTTCTGTGTTGAGTGTCTGCCCCTGGTGGTCAGTGCACGTCATAGCGACCCGTCAACTGGTCATTTGGTCCTTCGGTTGCTTAGGCTTTTATATATATATATGTATGTTATGAACACATATTTCATACATATCAAATTTCCTCTTTTTTCATATAATAAAATATTCACATCGCAGTTTATCATTCCCATAAGAAAAACTCAGCCCTGTCTAAACTTTGGGAAAGCCTAGCTAATGAAATTGACCTTTTCTGGTATTTAAGATAGAACATTCTGTCTTATCGACACACATCAGTTTAATCTTAATTTTTTCACTTCTACATTAAGAAAAAGTTTATTATTCATGTAGACAGATTTCAGAATTATGATTTATTTAACTCCCACTATCACCAGTGTTTCTCTCACTGTCTCTGAACTTTTTACACTGAAGTTTTTATTGCAGTCTAAACTTAATATTAATAATATGCTGGATTTGCTAGCTCATCCAGAATTCCAGCCAAGTGAACTAGAAATAAGAATGGCTTTTGAACTCTAAGGTTAATTAAAATCTGCATATACTTTTGGTCCTTTAACTTCTTTTGCATATTTAAAAGTTTAAGGAAAATGGAGATTTAAAAAACACATAATCTGAATACATATTAAGATTTTTAAAATAAAGGGGGCAAAAGTAAGATGGCTAATTTAGCAATTTGAATAAACATCAGAAAATATTCTATGCCAGAACATTATCCTCCTATTTATTTAAAAATCTCCAATTAACACAGTAATTTGTAGTCACTGCAGAAAACTTAGAAAGTACAAAAAATTATAATGAGGGAGGAAATGGCACATGATCAACTCCAAGCAGAATATAACTATTCTCATTTTGCTGTATTTCCATCTGAAGTTTCACATACATTTTCTGAGTCACACATACTTTTTTGTCCCCTTTTATGTAGCTAAGATCACATAAGCTTTGCCACTATAACATAAATGTTTTTTAAATTATTTCCCAGTGAATCATTCATTATATTTAAAACTTTTCTTTCCACCATCCTAGGCAAATTCACCTGTGAACGGCTAAATCTTTCAGGCTTCTCCCCACTTTTGGTCACTATAATCCAAACTCCAACTAATGGCCACAGTGGTCTTCTTACAACACTAATGTGCTGGTGTTTTCCGCTTACTTAAACTGTCCAATAGCTGCTTGTTGTTCTTTGGGTAAAACTGAGCTTCTTGCCCAGCTAGCTGCCTCCCACATGCACGCCTACCGAGGCTGGGGAACCTACAAGTGAGGTACATGCCTTTGACCAGGAATCGAGCCTGTGACCCTTTGGTCCACAGGCCGATACTCTAACCACTGAGCAAACTAGCCAGGACCACTTTTATTTCTTCCAAGATGAATAGCCAGTTGACTTAGCATAATTTTTATAGTCCATATTTTCCCCATTGAATTATACCATTATTTCTGGAATGTACTAAATTCTTATGTTTATTAGATCTATTTCTGAATTTTCTATATTTTCTATATTTGTTTATTCCTATTTCAGTATTATGTTGATATTATTAAAAAGAACTTATTATTTTAGTATTATGATATCTAATAAGGCAAGAGCTATACCCACATTTTTCTTCGAATTCATATGTTCTGGCTATATTTTGAGATGTAATATACTCCAATGTAAAGGCTATTTTATCCAATCGTCTCCACTTAAAAATAAACTTGTTGGAATTCCAATTGGAATTGTAGCATTTATAAATTAATTACTGGAGAATTTATATTTTATGATATTGAGTCTTAGCATTCAAGAACATTTTGTGTTCCCCAAATCTTTTGCCTTCATGGATAGCTTAGCTGGGTTCTTTCCTCTCAGTAATTTGTAAATGTTATTTCACTGCCTTTCAATTCAGTTGTGAATGAGATGTCCAGCATCAATCTGGCTTTGTATTCTCCCATAGACAACCTATTTTTTCTGCATGAAAGTTTGCCCACCTAGGAGTTGTGTTAGACTTTGCCTAGGTGACTGAATTCCTCATTCATCCTGTCAGTCATTTCACTTGGCAATTCAGAGCTTCAGCTCAAGAAAAAAAAATCTATCATTTGTTTGATGATTTCCTCTCCTAAATTTGTTCCATTCTCCTCTTGCGATCCCTATTTTTCACTTTTTAATTTTCTTGAATCTATCCACTAACTCTCTTATGTCTTCTATTTTATACCCTCAATCTATTTATACTTCCCTCTGTGCTTTGGGATAGTGCTTAAACTCGATCTTCAGGACAATAATTCAGGTTTCAGTAGAAATCTTCCTCTTCTTCATTTATATTCTGAATTGTATAGTTGTGAAAAATCATGTCTTAGTTCCAAAAATGCTCTCATTTTTCTCTTCAGTTCATGTTCATCTCCCCCAGAAGCTCTGTTTCAGTTGGGATGGATTCCATTTGTTATGATTGATCTTCTAATTTCTGGCCTTTGGCTTGCTTGGATGCGTGTGTTTTTCTTTGTCTGTTCACAAGGGCTCTGCCAACACTCAAGTTCCCTACCTGGCAGCATTCTCAGAGGTAGTGGAAGACAATGTGTCCTGCTCCAGCGCTGATGGTGTAGAAGCAGGCAGGCTGCCAGTGTGCTGCTGAGGCTCCTGCAGGGAGAGCCTAGGGATAATGAGAACTTTCTGCAGGAGCATCTTCACTTCTCTAAGGGCCAGCCTCTCACCAGCACCCGCTACTCTCAGACGTGACATTGAGACTCACACTGTTCTCCAGCTGCTCGCTAAGCCTTCGGGGAAGGAACCTCAGTACCAGTTTTCTCTCCCAAGATACCGACAAAACCTAGAACATTATTTGTACACATCTGCCTGTAGAATCCTCCAGTCGTCTGTATCAGTAGAGGCAAGTGGCTTGAATTTAGGGGATAGGAACAGGGGGATGGAAAGAGAGTTGTGTTTGGATCACCGCATCCTCAGAATACTTCTCTCAAATATTTTTCAAGGGTTGTCTTTTCCTTCTAAGTGTTCCAGAAAAGCCCAAACCATGTCTGTTTCACTCACCACTGTACATCCAGGCCTTAGTTAGCACCATGCCTACAACAAATAATAAGGAATATTTTCCTTCATTCTGTCCACTGCATTTATACTTAGAGAGATCCTTTCAAGGCAGATATGTGGCTGAACTTTGACACGTAGATTCATCAGGATTTCCCCCTGTTATCAGGTAGTCAAGAGTTCTGCTCATCTTAAAAAATATATTTTTATCACAGCATCGTGGTATTCCATTGTGTAGATGTACCACAGTTTTTTAATCCACTCATCTGCTGATGGAGACCATTTTGCTAAGTGAAATAAGCCAGTTAGAGAAAGAGAAATATCACATGATCTCACTCATTTGTGGAATATAATGAACAACATAAACTGATGAACAAAAATAGATCCAGAGACAGAGAAGCATGGAACAGACCGTCAAACCTCAGAGGGAAGGCAGGGGCGGTAAGAGATCAACCAAAGGACTTGTATGCATGCATATAAGCATTACCAATGGACACAGACACTAAGAGGGTGAGGGCATGTGCTGGGGGGGGAGAGTGGCCTGGGAGAGGTCAATGGGGGAAACAGGAGACATATGTAATAGTTTAACCAATAAAGAATAAGATATATATGTATATTTATTGATTGATTTCAGAGAGGAAGAGAGACATAGAAACATCAATGATGAAAGAAAACCATTGATTGGCTGCCTCCTGGACGCCCCACATCGGGGATTGAGCCTGCCTGTGCCCTGACCGGGAATGGAACTGTGACCTCTTGGTTCATAGGTTGATGCTCAAACACTGAATAGCACTGGCTGGGCAAGTTCTGCTCATGTTAATGATGCATTGACTTCCCCTGGGTGTGTCAGAGAAGAGCTAGAGCTTCCTTGTTCAGCTGCATATGTTCCCCTTACAAAAGGACATGTTTGCTTTCACCTCAGGAGCAAGCTCAATTCAGTCTCCCCATAAAACTAAATAGCTCTCAGGAAGCCCTGTAGTTAGAATTAGATGAGCAACATATGACTGTGTTTTTTAAAGATAATGAAAAAGCACACTGGAGAATTTGTTTTCTGGGTTTGTGTTTTTTTTTTGTGGTGTGTGTGTGTGTGTTTTAAACTCAGGGATCTGAAAACATTAACTGCTTTGCCAGCCAAGAACAGGTGCAGATCCTGTGATCAGGTGATGCTGTTGCCTTGACAGAGGGTAACTATTCTTGCTCATAACAGACATGTTCAAAGGTGAAATAACAATATGTTCTGGACTATTTTTACCAGTAAAATTCTACGTACATTAAACAACAGAATTTTATGATAACATTTTCTTCCAACTGTACTGTGCTTCTCTCATACCCATCTTGTTCTAACATTTTCATCAGTGGTTCTCACACTGTAAGGAGCTTTAACAAACCACAACGACTAGGCCATACCCCCTACTAAGGAAATTGAAATATCTGGAAATAGAACATAATCATCTGTATTTTTTTAATCCTCACTGGAGGATATTTTTTATTGATTTTAGAGAGAGAGGAAGGAAGAGGGAGAGAGAGAGAGAGAGAGAGAGAGAGAGAGAGAGAGAGATCTATGTGTGAGAGAAACATTGATCAGTTGCCTCCCACATTGATGCACCAGATTGGGGAATCAAACCCACAACCCACGTATGTGCCCTGACCAGGATTGAACCTGCAACCTTCTGGTGCATAGGACGATGCTCCAACCAACTGAGCCACCTGGCTGGGCCACCTATATTTCTTAGAAATTTCTAAGTGATTCCAAAGTTTGAGAACTAGGACATGAGGTCCTTCCTACTAAAGTCTTTTCTGAGGGCCAGCATCATTGACATGATCTTGGAACTTGTGCAAAATTTCAGGCATCATCCCAAAACTACTGAGTCAGACCCTGCAATGTAAAAGATGATTGCTATGCACATTCTTTCACTGGTCCTGACCTCTGCAGACAGGCTAATTCCAAGGATTCATTTAGAAGTTGCTAATTGAATATTTCTTCAGTGCCAAGCATCTTCTTAATAGTGCACGATGTGCTGTTCAGGTGAATGTAAATTTTTTTGGAGTCACTGGAGCAATGTAGAGTAAAACGCATTTTAAGATGCAGCAGATTAACTTTAGTTCCCGTTGACCCAGCAAAAGTAGCAATAGAATTGGCTGTTCTACTAAGACAAGCCAACCTCTAGGTGGCCACAAAGACATAACAGATCTTTATGCCTCGCCCTGAAAATGTTTTCATATTTAAGACATCTCACTCCAGCAGCAATTATCCCTAATATGTCACAAAATATTTGCAAAGCAAATCTCTAAACTATCCTGTAATATTCTGCAAAGGTGTTGTTGCCTAGGAGAGCAGCATTCTGGCCATGAAAACGGAGGTAGTTGGAGAGACTTTTGCATATAATCTGGAAGCTTGCAATTATATCTGCTATGTTGGCCTTTTGGCTGATTTTGTGGGCAACTCTTCCCCCTGAGTTGATCACATTCAGAGCTTTATGGAGTCTTCACCTACCATCCTCCATCCTAGGAGAGAACCCCTACCCACCTTTCCCTGTTACCTTATAATAATTGAAGGACTGCATTCCAGTTAACCAGTATTAACCTAAATTATTCAGTTGAGCTCTGGAAATTTGTGGGCACATTATCAGGCACTCCTAATTATATAACCCTGGAAGTTTTAAAAACCCAGTCAGTTACATGAGAACCACTTCTTAGGTGCTGGCATTTGGGCAGTTCAAGATTCTGCAGAGCTTGTGCGCATATCAGATACACTGCATTCAGGATGTTTGACGTGCAGTGGGCAAAAAGCGAGAGGGTTCCAACTGAAGAGTGGGAAGATTATAGGATCAAAATACTATATATTGTATAGAGCTGAATTTCTCTTTGAAATAAAAGGAAAAAAAGCTATTCTTATTATTTCTCTATATGTGTCAGTGTTTTCTTTCTTTCTGCCTCCTTTCTAATATCTGACTCTACTTTCATTGATTGCCTAATCAACATATTTTAGCAGACCCAGAACTTAAAGACTCAGATCTAAAGCTTAGTTCAGACTTATGGTTTGTGAGTATCAAGAAAGGAAAGAAAGAGAAGAAAGGAAGTGAAGGGATGGGAAACAAGAAAGAAGAAGGAAGGAGGGGAAGGAGGGTGAAAGGAGAGGGGCGGGAGAAAGAGAGAGGAGACAGAAACAAAGAGATAAACAGATAGGAAGATGCCCGGTCATGGCTCAATCTATGAACTAGGAGGTCACAGTTCGATTCCCATTCAGGGCATGTGCCTGGGTTGCAGGCTTGATCCCCCGTGTGGGGGGCGTGCAGGAGGCAGCCAATCAATGATTCTCTCTCATCATTGATATTTCTATCTCTCTCTCCCTTTCCCTTCCTCTCTGAAATCAATAAAAATATAAAATAGGAAAAGAAGACTCTGCTATTGATCCTCTCCTTATTGCTGTTCAGCACTGGAGAAGCTAAGTGCCTGTTAGCATGGTGAGGCAGGCCGCCAACCGAGATCAGAAAAGTAATCTATGGCAAGATGAGTACCATAGATTTCCAGCACCCCCCTCCCCGCACTTTTGCAAAGATAAACCCAGCAACCCATCAGTTTCTTACTTGTCAGCAGCAAAGCCATTTGTAAGGACTGAGACCTATAATGATGAAAGAAGAAAGTGCTAAAAGATAGAGTTTCAAGATTCCTTATATCTCCTTTAATTGTGATGTATTTTTACAAAAATTGGTGATTATTGACTGACTCATTACCTTTAGGATGATAGGGGATTAATTACTAAAGGGTACTTAAATAACATGTTAATGAAATACAGTAAATACCACAATCTTTTCCCTAAGAACTATTTTCCATAACAGATACAATGAATCATTAAATATTGGTTTGATACTTATTTAACTCTAAGTTAAACGCTTTTTATTGATTTTTTGAGAGGGAGGGAGAGAGAAGCAGAAACATTGATTTTGTTGTTCCATTTATGCATTCTTTAGTTCAGTGGTCGGCAGACCGCGGCTCAGCAAACCACAGTTCACAAGCCACATGCAGCCCTTTGGCCCTTTGAGTGTGGCTCTTACACAAAATACCGGCTCTTCCACAAAATACCGACTTCTGTGCATGAGCCACGAAGTTTCAATTGCACTGTACGTGCGCGCCCACACGTGGTATTTTGTGTAAGAGCCACACTCAAGGGGCCAAAGAGCTGCATGTGGCTCACAAGCCCCAGTTTGCCGACCATGGCTTTAGTTGATTCTTGTATGTGCCTTGACTGAAAATCTAACCTGCAACCTTGGTGTCTTGGAACAATGCTCTAACCAATTGACCTATCCCACCAGGGCTCAAATCAAAAGTTTTTTAAAAGATTTTTAAGCCTGGCTGGTGTGGCTCAGTGGTTGAGTATCTACCTATGATCCAGGTGATCATGGTTTGATTCCCAGTCAGGGCACATGCCCAGGTTGTGGGCTCGATCCCCAGTAGGGGGGCGTGCAGGAGGCAGCTGATCAGTGATTCTCATCATTGATGTTTCTACCTCTTTCTTCCTCTACCTTCCTCTCTGAAATCAATAAAAAATCAATAAAAAGATTTTAAGGAGTGGCACACCTCCCAAAATATTAATCTCTTGGAACTAATATTTTTTGTTCCTAAACCTAAGTTGACTACTAAGCTACTGTATTAATCTCTCCAGGCTGTTTTTGTACTAAATGAGTATATGTAGAACATATGTTTTTCATTTAACAATTATATACACAAAGTTGTCATTCCAAAGCCAGCATTCAATTCCTCCCTCAGCAGCTGACTTACTATCCAACCCGATATAGGCAACTGAGTCCTTTCCAAGTATTGATGGTCATACTTAGAATCTTGAGACATACATACAAGAGAAAAAGGGAAGGTGGCATCAAAGAGGGTGTTAACCAATTTGTACTTAGACTCTTGATTCTGCTTTGAACATAGAGCTAATTTTCATTTGTTTCCTGGTCAAAGGAACTTCCTCACTCTTCTATCATCCAGTCAGTGGCTTCCTTGCTAATGATGCTTTTGAATATTCCCTTCCAGGGCACTGAAAAGCAGATACTACTGTGGCCAAGATTCCCACTTGAGCTCAGTAATGCAACCTCCAAATCTGAGTTGAGCACTTGAGGATCCAGAGAAAGCCTCTTAGCCTCTCGTATAGCTAGATGTGGCCATGTGACTAAATTCTGCCAAAAGTTCTGTGTGGCAAAGTTGGGGGCTCTCTCCAATGTCTCTTGCCCACTTTCTGCTTTCTGCCCTCTTCTATCATACTGCTTGAAATGTAAACTCTGCCATATTGGATTATGAGCAAAAAGCCCAATTCAGCTGGACAGAGAGCCTGGGTCCCTGATGACTTCACAGAACAGAGCTGCCAAACCAACCATTGGGAAAGAAATAGATTTCCTTCCTTTTTAAACCATTGTTTTTCTTGGTGTTATTGTTTGTTTGGTCAAGCACACCTGAAGCAAAACTTACCTGATTTAACTACACAAGGTACAGCATGTATATTAGACCAGAACTCATTCAGCTTTTGACCACTACATTGGTGATGCTCACAGCTCTAGTCCAAGTGCCAGGACCATCTGGGAATCCATTTCCATGGAATGAAAGGTATGGACATTTTTAAGGGTGATGGTGTAGCCTACTTTAAAAGATTTCCTCAGCTTAGAGTTATTACCTGTAAAAAATAAATATAGTTCATTTAGACATATTACACTCCTAGGCGTACAATGACAGTTGTAATCTAGGCTATTTATCTGGAGTAATATCATCTGACTTTGATCTGATCTACAGAGAATTGTCCTTTGAAAATGATGCATGATGAGGCTTGATTATCAGATGCGTTGACATTTGGGCAGGAAGCAGTTTACTGCCTGGAGCTGCTGCTGCCCCTGCCTGCACACTCACTCACCCAGGGCCGCCACGGAAAACTCACTGCAAAATGTCACAGGCAGGAACTACACTGATGAGAAGCTAATTATCACTTGGAGAAAATAATCTGATTGCAATGGCTATTGCATAATATACAGATTCAAGGTGAATAGCTTCCAAGTGTCCCAGGCAAGTAAAGGACTATAAATCCCATTTTGGGAGTAAAATAAGTGAAGTGGAATATTTTCTCTTTATAAAGTGTATACTTTCCAAAGAGCTTCAGAAGATCTGAAAGATATGCCAACAACCTCCAAACTTTTCTAGAAACACACAAAAGGAGATTATCTGAACTTATTTCTATGCACCATGAAACCCTAAAGTACTGCTGGAATCCTTCTCCTGGCAGATAATCAGAATTCCAAATTTCCAGGAATGATCGAGGCCATCTCAGATGAATTCTGTCACCTCTCCTCTCTCCCAGGCAAATGTTTCTTTTGTTGTTGTTGTTGTTGTTAATCCTCACCTGAGGATATTTTTTCATTGATCTTTTTTTTTTGAGAGAGAGAGAGTGGAAAAGAGGGGGAGAGACGATCGAGGTAGAGAAACATCAATGTGAGAGAGACACATTGGTTGCCTCCTACACGCACCCCAACCAGGGCCAGGGATCGAGCCTGCATCCGAGGTATCTACCCTTGACCAGAATCAAACCTGGGACCCTTCAGTCCATGGACTGATACTCTATCCACTGAGCCAAACCAGCTAGGGCAGGGAAATGTTTCTTGATAAGGATTTATCCACTCAGGAGTTCCTTTCTTGGCACATTCCAGTCCTCCCTGGCTTCCTCAGGGCCCTGCTGCATCAGTCTGTCCCATTTCTTTACATATTCAACCTTTCTCTCTATTTCCTCCCTCCCCACAAACTGCAAAGAACTTCAAATCTACCTCTTCAACTCTTTTTCCTCCCCAAGCTAGTTAGCTTCTTCTCTTACTACAAACTTCTGGAAAGAACATCACTATTAGCTGCCTCCATTTCTCACCCATTCTCATGTTGGCTCCAGTATCTAGCCACTGTCCCCATTTTTAACCAATCTTCTTTGTTAATGTTCACTAATAGTGTGGTAAAATAGATGGACTTTTCTTAGGCCTCATTCTGCTTGACCACTAATGCCTCTACCCATCATTGGTTCATTGCCTTGTCAAGCCAAGCGCTTCCTTTACCTTACACTGACCCCTACAGGGTCCCTTGTTATTGGCCATATTATTCGTAAAAGTATTTCCTCACTTGGCATTCTTACAATCTCCAGTGGCCCAATTCTCCTCCTCCTTCTATGATTTCTTCTGACTCTGCTTTTCTCGCATGTTTTTATCTTCCCAACAATTAAATATCATTTCCATAGTTCTCATGATTAAGTCCAGGAAAATAATTCTCAAAAAAAAAATGTCTCCAGCCCTGAAACCTCTTTTAAGCTCCGAATCAGACACACTCTGTACATGCTACATGGATTTTGTATATAATATAAAAATCAAAGCACCACCAACAGAACACATCATCTTATATCTCAATCTTAACTCCTTCCTCTGTGTTTCTGGTTCCAGTTAGTGGCCTTTTTTTTCACTTTTTAAAAAGATTTATAATACAAGTATTATTGTATATCCCCAGTCTAACTCATGACATTCCTGACCTTGCAACCATTGACTAACAACTTTAAATAAGATCGGAATTCTCTTACATGCGATGGCCGATGTAAAGATCAAGTATAAGCTTCCTGAAGATGCCTGTAAGGTGAGGCCAGCCTTAATAAGTGCCCGCACCATGACACTGTTCATCCACTTATTTTCTGAGACTCTGATTCAAGCCTGCACCAACTCTTTCATTGTCCATTGTTATTGCTTCCTGAGAGGTCTCACTCCGTCCACTCTCTTATATCCAAATGATCCTCTACACTGTTTCCATAGTTACCAATTCTAAAAGAAATCCAATCCAGACATTTTCCTGGTTAAAAAAAAAAAGCCTTTAGTGCCTCTGCATTGTACCCAAAACAAAGTTCATACTCCTGCCTAGAAATTAAATTTCAGTACAACTTACTTGTATGCTCCTCAAAAATTCTGGAGTACATATGTGCCTTAGTCACAATCTAGATGCTGGAGGTACACAGTACACACCTATATGAGATCTAAATTGATCATCACAGGGCCACCAATGTTTTTCAAATACAACATCCACACACAAAAGCCAGGAATCTCATGGGGTAATTTTTTTAGTTAAGCAGTTAATAATAATTCAAAAGTAATTTGTCTTTACGGTGAATTTTGGAAAACACTACCAGAAATTCAATGTATATCCTAAAGCAACATTGCACAAAAAGTATTCTCTTCTCCTTTCCACTAAAATTCTTCCTTTCTCTGCAAATGTTTTAGAGCCTTAAGGATTTGTTAAACCCTTAAAAATTATTCCCCTGTCTACTCTGGTGGCTTTTCCGTTTTTCTCTCAGGCTTCAAATTTATTTGTTGTTTTTAATCAATTATTGGGATTCTTCATAACAAAAGCAAATACAGGAACTGACGCTTTCCTGGAGCCTTTTGAACCCTGCCTTCCTCTGTCTTTTGTCACCATTAGTCCCACAAAAAGTCCAGGAAAGGGGTAGACAAAGAAAGAACCCTATTTGAATTGGAAAAATGCTAAGAAAAAACTTGAGAATGCTTACATATTAAAATATTGTGACTTAAAATAAAAAGATACAATGGAATTTCCTTGCTAGAGTTATCAGTGCTGGGAGGGTAAAGAAGTGGAACATACGAGGCAGAGATGGCTCCTCAGAGGAGACACTTGAGGTGAATGTGCAAGAATGACTTATCCCGTGGAGACCATTGTCAAAAAGCATGACATCTGGGACAGATGGAGGATGTACATGGAAACCAAACAGTGGTGGGACCTTAGCAATAACACTGAGAATACGGAACAAAGTTCCCGGTTTAGAGCTGTAGACTAGCATAAAAAAGAGAAAGCAGCAGAGTTCTGGCCTGGGCATGGATCCAGTCTTAAAGTCTTAGAAGGGATTTGAGAAATTAAGCAGTGTGGACAGGCAGAATTTAGTAATAGAAATCAATGAAGTAACTCTCGTGTGTGTGTGTGTGTGTGTGTGTGTGTGTGTGTGTGTGTGTGTGTGTGTTTGGAGGCAGGAGAAGGGAAAAATATAAGGAGTGGTGATAGTTGGTTTCAGAGAAAAAAAATGAAGAGGGACACATAGAGGCAACATATGTGTGCAGGGTCACCCCAGAGAGCTGGAGATTTCAGATGCGTCAAGGAAAGAAGGAGGTCTATGGTTTTGACTAATCTGGATCGTATGCATGGGTAGCTCATATGTGTAAGCCCTTCTAAGTAAAGTGTTGGGATGCCAATCTCACTGAGGTACTCCTGCTTTGGAAAGGATAGACCTAAGAATTCAAATGGAGACTGAATCTGCTTCTTACTGCTTACAAATGAAGTCAGCAGTGAGTTCTAAGGACAGGGAGGAGCACAGAAAATGATGGGTTGGTATCTCCTACCTTTCCGGCATTATTACCTGTTGCCTATTTCTTAAGTTAGAGAAAAATGTTTGGTATGTCTCTCAGGGGCACAGAGTTGCCCAGTATGTAATCACAGTTCTTTGTTTACAATATACTATTATTAGTTTTATAATGAATTTCCTTCATCTTGCTTTATTTATTATTTTGTGAATTTACTTTCCATTTTATAATATATAAATATCCCTAAAACCACATGTCAAATCAACAAGAAAATGAAATCCATAACTTAGCTTTATTTCTTTTCTCCCAAGTGGTAAATATTATGGAACTGTGAATAACAAATGGAAAATTTAGAACTAAAAATACAAATCTGAGATGAAAAATTCACTGGATGGACTTAAGAGCAGACTAAACACTGGAAAAATTTAGGTAAGTTAACTTAAAGACAGTAAAATAGGATCTATGTAAACTCCATACAAAAAGAAAAAGAAAGACTTTTGAAAATGAGGGGTAAAGCCCTGGTTATCTTCAGAATAATAACAAACTCCATAAGATATGTGTAATTGGAATTCCAGAATAGGGAAAGAGATGTGGTCAGGAAAAAAGTGAAAAACAAAAAATACTGGCTCAAATATGACAAAAAATATAAACCCACAGATCCAAAAATCTTAACAATGACCAAGTAGGGTCAGGGTTAGTGGGAATAAGTAGTTATTCTACAAATGGGCACCGTGGTTCAGAATGTGGTCTTCCTCGATAGATTGCCTGGGTTTAAATCTCTCTCTCTGATTTACTAGTTGTATAAACTTGAGCAAGTTATTTAACTCCTCTGTGCCTTACTGTCCTCGTGTGTTAGGACAATAATAGTAACTATTTCTCCAGATTGTTATGAGGATTACATGAGTTAATACATGAAAATCATTTAGAGCATAGCCTTGTGCAAACTAAGCATTCAACATTTTAATTTTAAAAAGAAGGAAGAACTTTAATTAAGAAAAGAGAGGCAATACAGAAAAGAAGGATAATGTGCAAAATTTTGAATTATATATAAATGAAATAATTTTGCCCCTCATAAATTTCTTTATTTAACTATCCAGTATTATTTAACTATCCATTCCTATGTTGCATTCAACTATAATGACAATTCTATATTTGCAGAATGCCAGTGTTATTAATAGTAAATATGCTAGTCATAACAATACATTTTTGCATAGCATGCTTCTCCAAAATGTGTGAAGAATTGATGACATGAAAATCATGAAAATTGGATCTTAATACTAAGAGTACTCTTCTTCCATCCAGATGTCATAATAACCTCTGGAGGAAGATTTCTTTTTTTATATATAAAAACATTCAAGTAACATTCTCTATAATTTGACAGACACAGAATATACCATATATATTTATATCATGTTACTACTTTAAAACAATTTATATTATTATCCACCCATGAATTATCTTCTCACTATTCCAGTTAATTGTAGGATAGTTCTTAACTCAAATTATTAATACAATTGCAGATAATCTAAGTTGACTTTTGAAATTAGAGGGCCAGTTACAATTTTTAAAAAATTACTGACCTAATTAGGAATTTAATTCAATGATAAAGTCTCTAGTTACTGTTTCTAAACTCATGATTCACTTGAGAGTTTTATTTATCAAAATACTTAATAACATATTCAAGTACAGAGAGGTAGACTTTTATTTATTCAATCAATGAATATTTATGTAGGGCCTACAATGTGTTTGGGGCACATATATGAACAAAATTCACAAAACATTCTTTATTCTTTTGAGACGTATACCTGAATATTCTCAATTGACAGGTCACCTCTATTGTGTTTCTATACAATATGATAGAAAAAATACATACTGGAAAAGGCTGCATAGCATTTTATGATTAATTTCTGGGGAACATTTTTTCCTGCCTCTTTTCAACTCCCTAATTACCCACCTAGCTTATATACTGTTCTTCCTTCTCCATACATAACTTAATTTTACATGTCCCCAACACCCTGGGGTCAGCATTATTTTCCATATCTCTGAATTTATTTTCCTTTTTTCCACTCTACTTTGACTCACTTCTTTCATAGTTTGAGCAATCATCATTATCCTGATAATCGTTAAATGGCGTGATAGAAATATTGGACTAGTTGATGGTCAAAAATCTGGGAGCTTGTTCTAACTCTTACATTTAATTGCTTTGTGTACAAGGTGCTAAGATCCCTTCGAGTAATAAAGTGCTGTTATTCTCTGATTCGCAAATAGAAATCTTCATTACCGATCTGTCACTCATGTCTATTCCTACAATGTTGGTAGTCTTTAGGGTATTTTTATTTCGATGTCCCATAGCCTAAAATTTATTCTGTAAAAACTCAAGTGAGTCTAAAACAATTTGTTACTTGCCAAACTTTCTTTTCTTCCAAATTAATAATGTCATTCAGTTGTACAACTTGAATGCATATGATGAATGAATAGCCAATAATTGGTTAGTAAGAGAGCACCAGCGTGAGGTTCTCAGAGAAGCTCTGCCACAGGAGAAAGTAGTTCCTTTCTGGCAAAGGCAATAAAATATGAGGACGCTTCAAGGGAAGGGAGTTTTACGGGCAGCTCTCAACTCAAACATTTTTTCTTTTTCCTTCTTAAATTGCACACAGGCGGATATAACCTCTCCCACTGTACAGAACACTTTCCGATGACATTTTCAGGTATGTGAGAGCACTTACAGAGGATTTCATGAGAAAATGGTGGCTCAGGCTCCACAAAGCCCCAATAAGCAATCACATTTTTTATCAGGCTCATTTGGTCAGCCGTCTGCACATAGTATATGTATCATTTCCTCCTTGTCAATAGTCATGCTAGTCCCCTAACTGGAAGGTGTCCCCACTTCTTTCTGCTTCAAGAGAGGCGGTATAAAGCTGTAGTTGAGTTTTAAGGATACGGACACTATTGTCTGAAAAAACTGGGTTTGTTCCACCTTTTATTATCTGCATGACCTTGAACGAGTTACTTCAACTCTCCCAGCTTTAGTTTCCTCCGCTGAACATTTAGCACTGAGGCTGCATATGATCAGTGACACGTAAGTTTTAGTTACTATCGTTATCCAGTTGTCACTCATTCATTGTGTTCTTTTTAACCCAACAGAAACTGCCTTTTCCTCCTTTACCCTATGACCCTGGTTAACCAATTTGTTTTGTGTTTTTTTTTGTTTTGTTTTTAAAAAGACCAATCACCCATCTCTAAATCAACCCAAAACTTCCCTGGTATTTACAGAAATTTACAAACTTTTTTTCAATGAATGTCAGACATCAAAGGGAATATTTCCATAAGGTCTATCCCAGGATTGAAATATTGATTTCCTTTCTGGATTGCATTTATTTTTTAATTAAGTAATTAATTAATTAAGTACCATTATAATCCTTATTTTATTATATTATTTTTTTATCTGGGTTGCTTTTAGAGGTGGATGAAGAGGAAACTCCATTTCTGGAAAGGCCTTGTTTCCTTTCTGCACCCAGCTTCTTTCTTTCTTTGCCATTCTTGATGCCCTTTATACTCCAGGGTAAAGGAAAGCTGAGGCCAAGGTAGCAGGAGAGAGTGGGGGAGAGTGAACAGCAAAGCAGCGAAGCGGGAGGTCCTTTCAGGCCTGTCCCCCTCCTTCCTTTGATACATTTATATCCAAAAAAAAAAAAAACAGCAACTGAACTGAAATTTTCAAAAACCTGAGGGCATTCGCTTAAAACATTTTTAGTGAAACAAAAGAGAAATCCAGGTTTGCAAGCAAGTTCCAGATAACGGTTAACCCACTTGTAGATGACTCTCCAAATCCTAGTTTCAATCGCAAAACAGTTAAGAGTATAAGAATAGATTCATCAGCTACCTTGATACCACAAATAAATTTTTTTCTGTTATATGAGATGCAGGGAGAAGAATAAAGAAGAACAACAAAGCACATTGCTATTACCATATACTCCACAACACAATTTGCATCTGGAAATATTCTTTGATGTTCACAGTTTCCTCCTACATAAACCTATAAAAAAATAAACACTTATTTAAAAATCCAGACAATTTTTTGTCACTCAAATCCCAGACTTGATAAGTACAGGATGCCCCCAAACAACTGAACAGTTGGATCTGACATCTGTCTCATCTTCTTACAACATGTGGCAGCCCCTCACCATTGTTTTGTGAGACATCATTACTTCTAAAGTAGGATTGCAGACAGGCGTTGTCTTTTAATTGTCAGCTTGTACCAGACTTGATGTAGGCAGGTAAATAAAGAGTTTTGCTGGAAGGCACCACGACAAAGTAAAAGTCTTATGCTTCTTGTCCCTAGAGGGCTGCAACATTTCTTCTTTTTTTCTGAAATAAACACTTTTATCCAGCCCATCAGGAATGCCAGCAAAATCAACCTAATACTTCACAAGTAATTGCCTCTATTGATGCAAACAATGAAACTTACCACTCCTTACTTACAAGCAGTTGCTTTTCCTGCTGTGGCAGCTGGACTCCATGAGAATCTAAGCACATCCTTTTGCTAGTCTGCACTGAGATGGTTAGGACATTGTCTAGGATAGATGTATACTTTCTGTAGCATAGTCCCTCCTTGATGATGTTCTCATTTAATCAGGCAGGACATGACCAATGAAGCAAGTGACATTATACCTTTGCACAAATACAGCCAGCAAGATTCAATAAGTAATATAAAATAAGAATAGCTAACATGTACTATATGATAACTATATGGCCAGTATTGTGCATAAATCAATCACTTATTCAACAATAGTACATCTTTAAATAGAAGTGATGAGAGTATCCTTGCCTTGTTCCAAATATTAGAGAAAAAAATTCAATATTTAACTATTAAGTATTATGTTAGTTGTAGGGTTTTTATAAATGCTCTTCATCAGTTTGAAGAAGTTTCTTTCTATTCTTAGTTCCTGAGAGGTTTTTATCATAAATGGATATCGGATTTTGTCAAATGCTTAACCTACATTTATTGAGATGATCTGTTAATAATGTAAATTAAATTGATTGATTTTCTAATATTAAACCAAGTTTAGTCTTGTGTTGATTCACTTATCCTGAGTTGTATACCTGGGAATTAATCAGTTTTATTGATCTTTTCAAAATCTATTGTTGGCTTTCTATTTCACTAATTAATTACTCTTACCTTTATTATTTTTTCTAGCTATTTACATTTATTCTGCCCTTTGCTAGTTTCTTAATACATAATGTAAGTCATAGATGTTAAACCTTTTCTCATTTCTAATTAAGCATTTAATCTATAAATTTTCTTCTAAGCACTGCGTTGGCTGCACCCCACAAATGTTGACATACTGTATTTTTATTATCATTTTGTTTGAATTATAATCTAGTTACTCTTGTGATTTCTTCTTTCACAAATGATTATTTAAAAGTTTGCAATTGAATTTCCAAATATGTTGTGATTTTCTAGATATCTTATTGCTATTGATGTATAATTTTCTTTCCTCAAAAAAAAAAAAACCTCAGAATTATTCAATCTTTTAAAATTTAATGATTTGTTTTGTGATCCAGGATATGTTCTGTCTTGCACTTACAAAAATTTTTTTGGAATTGTTGGGTGTGGTGTTGTATAAATATGGTGAAGGTGGTTGACAGCATTGTTTAGATCAGTGTTGTCTTTACTGGTCTTTAATCAGTTGTTCTATCAGTTCCTGAGGGAGTAGTTTAAAAATCTCCAAATCTGATTGTAGAATTGTTGTTTCCTTCCTTTAATTATATCAGATATGTTGAAGAGCATTAAAACTTTTAAATACAATTTATCCCCTCCTACCTTCTGTATTATCATATGCATTTTTCATTTTATATATGCTTTCTTTATTGTTGTACAATGTTGTTGTACATAAACTCTACAAAACATTTCATCATTGTTTTATGTAGTCACTATTCACTTATATCTATACACATAAATGTTCTTTATGAATTTCCATATTTCTGTCCAAGATTATTTCCTTCTGATTCTTTAGAATATTCCTTCTTTAAAAGTTTTATTTAGTTTGAAATATGGGCCTTGTGGTGACAAATTACCTTAATTTGATTTGTCTGAAGACATACTCATTTCACCTTTCCTTCGGAGTATTTTCACTGGCTACACAATCCTAGGTTGGCAGCTATTGTCATTCAGGACTACTGAGACTTATGACACATGCCTCCATCCATCCGCCTGGAAGTAAGGTACTATTTAATTAAGTAGGTTGGGAAATGTCCCCGAGAAGATGAAATGTAAGTAGTTTCCTGAATACAGTAAGTCTTGGAATATGAGGAAAGAGCATTTCAGAGAGTAAATTTAGAGGCTCTGGGATGGAAATACATTTTTTCATATTTAAGAAATTCAGGGAAGGGGGAAGGCAAACATAGCTGGAGTAGCATAGCTGAGTAAACATTGTAGGAGAGAAATTGGAAAACTATCTGGTTCAAATCTCATAAGACCTTGCAAGCCACGATGAAGTGTCTGAATTTTAATCTAGTTATAATTGGAAGCCTTTGGAGTGTTTTGAGAAGATATAATTTGATAGGAATTACTATTTTTAAATCACTTATCCCATTTTTCTTCATAACCATGTCATTTAATCTCGCAAGTCTTAGAAAATTTAATGTACCAACCGCTATAATTATGTCCATCTATAGATGATGGGCCTGAGGCTGAGAGCAGTTAAATGACTTCTCCAAAGTTACACAGTCAGTAAGTGACAGAGCTTGAATATTTACCTATATCTCTCAACCTCTAAAACTGTATGTAATAATATTTTATATTGATTTTTTTACTTCAAACTTTCTCACAGATCCATAGTACTAATCATTACATACAATGTATAAGGTTTATTTTAAATGACATTTTTTGTGAACATTTCTAAGAGTGATGGACTTGAATAGGCTTCTTATCTGTTTGAGTTTCTGCACCTTGCTATTATGCATATAAAAGACTTTTCATTAGAAATGAAATCCAGCCCTAACTTTCTTTAGCAGAAACCTAAAATAGCTTTTTGAAAACTTCTTTACTATATCTCAATAACTTTGTCACCTGTTCTCTCATTTAAGCAGCCTTTCTACCATTTGATTCTAACACAGTCAGAAAGCAACTTGGAAGTACTGAACTAATTTTAAAATGTCCCCAGGATGCTGTTTTCCAAACCACCTGATTCCTTTTATGTAGCTACTAGAGGCCTGGTGCATAGATTCGTGCACATTGAAAGTAAATTAATTAGAAGGTGGCTGACTGGGTGGGACAACAGGCCAGACACACCCTGGAGCCAACCTACCGTGGTCCCTCCCTGGCTGGCTGCAACTAGGGCGGCGCTGGGGCTCGAAGGGCATCTTTGGAGTGAGCGGGGTCCCTCTGGCAGGTAGGGTGCCTCAGCCTGGCCTTCAAGGATCGGGCCGAAACTGGCAGTCCAATATCCCCCGAAGGGTCCCCGAGTGCAAGAGGGCACTCTCCAAAGTGGCTGTTGCTCAGCAGCTCCTGTGTTGAGCATCTGCCCCTTAGTGGTCAGTGTGCGTCATACCGACCAGCCAGTTGGCCGGTCACTTAGGAAAGGAATAAGGTTGAGTCAGGCACATATTGAAGTATTTCCTTAGCTAACATTTTAAAATATCCCTTGGTCATGTGGGAGCTAGTTCTTAACTACCTAGACCAGGAATACAAATTCCTATAGAAAATCTGCCTTTTCAAAATAAGATAGATTTACAAAAATTGTCTCACCTCTTTCTCTCCATCATTGCTTGCTTTTTCTATTTTTCTCTCCAATTCCCATCCCCTAACTCTCCCAGGTTCTTATTGCCAACAATGGCATTGCAGCAGTGAAATGCATGCGGTCTATCCGTCGGTGGTCCTACGAGATGTTTCGAAATGAACGTGCAATCCGATTTGTTGTCATGGTCACACCTGAAGACCTTAAAGCCAATGCAGGTGAGTTATTTGCATTAAGAAAGCATCACTCTAGAGCAGCCGTGGGCAAGGATCCGGCCCTTTTGAAATGAATAAAACTAAAAAAAAAAAAGACCGCACCCTTTTATGTAATGATGTTTACTTTGAATTTATATTAGTTCACACAAACACTCCATCCATGCTTTTGTTCCGGCCCTCGGGTCCAGTTTAAGAACCCATTGTGGCCCTCGAGTCAAAAAGTTTGCCCACCCCTGCTCTAGGAATAGAGCTAAAATATGTAAAACTTAGTCCCATTTCAATTTTGAAAAAAAAAAAAAAAGAAAAACAAGAAGCAGTAACAACTCACATGAAAATATCTCATCTTAAACACATGAAGAAAACAAATGCATAGATGAAATGCCACCAAAAATAAATAGATAGATAGATAGATAGATAGATAGATAGATAGATAGATAGATAGATAAAGCAAAAAGTCTCTATTCTTTAGTCAAGGTTCAACCTGAGAATTTATTTTTTGTGAGTTATCCCCTTTGATCTTCATAACATATCCTGTCTAATTAACTTTTATCTATTCTCAATAAATATATTTAATTAACTCTAATCAGTATCTTTTAGATGAATTGTATAAATTTATATGAATACCATATTTATTTTCTTGATCTCAGAAAATGTGTATATTTATGCAGTAGTCTCTAAGCCACAAATAGTAGAAATCATAGAGGCATAGTAGAGACAGAGCATAATCACTGTTGCACACACACAAATAAGCCTCCAATCTGAAATATTGGAAATGGTCCAGAGAATGTAAGGAAGGCTTCCATTTAGAAATTAATCTGAACTAACTCACTGAGATGCAAAGCAACATTAGAGAAAGCACCCCTAGAAGAAATTGCTAGGGGGGAACCACCTATACCTTCGATTTCACATTGAAATCTCAAGAGCTATATAATGGAGGAAACTACAGCATGAGAGCTTTTGTCTCCTTAGAAAAATATTTCATACATTGAAACATCATTAGGGATTAGTGATGAGTTCTTACACATGACATCAAAAGCACAATTCTTAAAATAAAAAATAAATTTATAAAAAGAAAGACCAAAGAAAGATGGAACAGGTTGCCTTGGAAGATCATGAGTTCTCAGGCCTTGGAAGTGTTCACGCACAAGTTCATCAAATACTTCTTGTGATATTAACCAAGCATCAGATGATTGGAAAGAATAGATTTGACCAACACCACTTTCCAATCCAAATTGCTTCAATTCTATAATAATATATTTCACAGGAATATAGGGAGGATTTAAAACATGTGGGTATAAAATAATTTTATCTAGAGAACTGACAAAGAGAAAGGGTTAAGTTAATAAAGCAAAGAGAATAGCATTGATGTTTCTTTTTAAAATATATATATTTTTTTTATTGATTTCAGAGAGGAAGGGAGAGAGAGATAGAAACATCAATGATGAGAATCATTGATCGGCTGCTTCCTGCACGCCCCCTACTGGTGATTGAGCCCCCAAACCGGGCATGTGCCCTTGATTGGAATCCAATCTGGTGGGGCCCTTCAGTCTGCAGGCCAACACTCTATCCACTGAGCCAAACCGGCTAGGGTGCATTGATGTTTCTTTTGTGGCAATTTAAAAGAATAATTATATATCATTTATCATCTATTAAATTATCACTGATAAAAATAATTATGTTTTACACAAGGTAGGCAAGCTTAAGAGGAACCAGGCAGACTCATATACTGGGATGAAAATGCAAATCAAATAATTATGGGGGGACCATTATCAAAATTTAAAATATTCATTTCTTTTATCCAGTAATTTTAAATCTAGGATTCTATCACCCACAAACATTTACAGTACTATTTATGAATATATGTACAAAAATGTTTCTGAAAAATAGGGAAATTAAAAAATGTAAATATAAATGCTCATCAAGAGAGGAAGGATTAAGTAAATTACGGTATATTGATATTAAATAGTACTTTATACTTATTAAAAAGAATGAAATGTTTCTCTTTGCTATAGCAAGGATCAATTTCAAGGCCTATATTGTTCAGGGACAGAATAATAGATAATCTGATTCTATCTTAGTTTTTGTAACAACAAGCTACTATATATGTTTGGATTATTCTTTAAGGGTACATATCACACTGTTAACAAGAGAGAAGAGGATATTAAGGACAAGATTTTCACTTCTTGTGCATACTTAAGAATTGTCTAATTTATATTTGAGAAACATTTATAATTTTTTGTCACTTCTTTGGAAATCCATCACAACTTTAAAACCTATCATTTTTGTAACCATCATTTCCTGACTGATAATTCCCAAGGGTCCTGCAAATTGTCAGAATGAGGAACTATATGCATTCTTGAAAAGAAAATTTTTCATTCCATTATCATTCCCTTGGGCCAAAAGTATCAATGCAAAGAAAAAAAATTATTATAAGAAGACAACTTAAATAGGGTGACTCATTACCTTCTATTCCTTTCTTTGTATCTTCGTCACATCATTTCTATATGCTTTTAATAAATGTACTCTCGCCTGGCTGGTATGGCTCAATAGTTGAGTGTCCACCCATGAACCAAGAGATCACTGGTTCAGTTCCTTGTTATGGCTCTGCCTGGGTTGTGGGCTCGATCCTCTGTAGGGGATGTGCAGGAGGCAGCCAATCGATAATGCTTTTCATTGGTGTTTCTATATCTCTATCCCTCTCCCTTCCTCTCTCTAAAAATAATCAATAAAAATATATTTTTAAAAATGTACTCCCAAACATCAAAATGAGGAAAACAGAGAAAAATGGGATTCCAGTCTTACCCTTTTTAAAAATATTTTTTAATTGATTTCATAGAGGAAGGGAGAGGGAAAGAGTGACAGAAACATCAATGATGAGAGAGAATCATGGATCAGCTGCCTCCCACACACACCCCCACTGGG